>NC_091205.1:6517279-6739779 GCF_040958095.1 Procambarus clarkii | reverse complement strand
CTGGGGCCAGATTTGACGAAGCAGTTACGCAAGCACTTACGAACCTGTCCATCTTTTCTCAATCTTTGGGGGCTTGGTTTACAGTTATTAAACAGTTAATGAGCTCCGAAGCACCAGGAGGCTGTTTATAACAATAACAACAGTTGATTGGGAAATTTTCATGCTTGTAAACTGTTTAATAAATGTACCCAAAGCCGTCGAAGATTGAGGAAAGATGTGCACGTTCGTAAGTACTTGCGTAACTACTTCGTGAATCTGGGTCCATGACTGTTACGGTATCAACACTTTCTCTGAAATTCGATGTGGCGATAGCAATGCCATCTACGGACCTGCACTTCAACTCCGAGGCATTAAATGAGACGAAGACTACGCTATCTGTTGGCGGAGGTGTGTGGCGTCTGTTAACGGCTCCTGTTTCATACCTCAGTTAGGAGGTAAGGTCGATGATAACGACCTCTGGTGAGTGACGTAACGATATCAACGCCATCTAGATTGTGCATTCGATTACAATTTCAGTTCCCTGGTGAAAGGTTGGCATCGTATGTTGTCTTTGTATACTCTCTATCTAGCTAATGAATTTTATATCTACAGAGTGACGTGAACAGTCTATTGTGCTGTGGAAACCAGTTTACTTCGGGCAGTACAGAACTGCTGACTTGTTTCCTGTGAGGATAAGTTGCCGCCGTCGGTAGTAAGCTGTGCCTTGACTTGTATTTAGGCAGTGTTGAGTGGATCGACGTACAGGGATTTGGCCAAGAGAAGTTACTAGACGACAGTAGTGGCCGTCTGCTGAGAAGTGCTGCTAGCGTGTTGCTAGAGACTTCTACCAGGGTGATGGAGAACCCTGGAAGTGATTTTGTGACCCCTGTCAGCGTGTTGCTGAAAACCTCTGCCAGTGTGTTTCTGGAGAGCAGACGTAGGGTGTATATTAGGACATCGTGAAGGTACGGTGTGTGGACTGGCATGTTGGGAAAGGTGAACTCGACGGTGATTACCATTGAGCGTGGACGAAGTATATAGATAGTGACACCGTATGTTGAAGAACACTGCAGATATATTGAGTGTCCTGGGTGAAAGCGACACTGTGTACATAAGTGTAGTTATCTATTCGATAGATAATATAATGGGGAAGGTGTAACTGCGTCTTGTTTAATCCACATTATTCCTTGCACTATTACTTGTTACAGCCCATTCTTGAGAATTTACCATTGTCTTCGGGTGGGATCATAGAAGAGGCTATAAAGCACATTATGTAGAAAGAACCCGGTTACTGACTCAAGCAGGCCGTAAAATGGACGAACCAAAACATCATGTTCTTCAATATTAGATGTATGAGTGTATATTCCAAGGCCTTCTGATGCCAATATCTATCGAGGAACAGAGATCAACTGATTTCTTTCTTACATTAAAGGTTGAATAATTTCGATCGTATATTTTGTTTTTCATATTGACCATTCAATGTCTTTACATTCTATGAAGTTAAATTTATATT
Organism: Procambarus clarkii; assembly: GCF_040958095.1. Taxonomy (NCBI): domain Eukaryota; kingdom Metazoa; phylum Arthropoda; class Malacostraca; order Decapoda; family Cambaridae; genus Procambarus; species Procambarus clarkii. The sequence continues at coordinate 6,738,287 of NC_091205.1, read as the reverse complement.
TTTTATATTCCACGATGAGACGAACAACGGCTGCAAAGAACAAGAAAAATGTTAACTCCAGGTGTGGTTTGAGAAATAGCTTCTAAACTACATTCGTAACAAAAACCAGGTCATATAAAAAAGGTCATTGGAGGGAGAATGAACAACCGAATAGGAGTAGGAACGTACTTGTGACGATGAAATTAAGAAATCGAAGTAGACACAAAGCAGAACACATCACCAATACACACATGAAAATGTGTGTATCGATACTCCTTCCCCCCCCCCCCCAACACACACACATCCTCGGGGGATTTATTAAATGCATATGACTTGAGTTTAAGTTAACAGAACAAGTACATAGAGACCTCATTAAAAAATACACAGAAGGCTTGTTCCTTGAGTTGACGGAGATAAAGTACGAGGACACACTAAGGCGAGAACAGAATAAGAATGAAGAGTCAGAGTAAACACGAGACACGTACACAAGGGCGACGATATCGTAGACAGAAATTATACGTTTAATTTGCGAATGAACAGAAAGTGTGGAAGCTTAAAACGTGGGCAAGTCACAGTAATAGGCAGTCGGGCGGTGAGTGGAACAGCCCGTCCTCCAAACAAAAACCCAAAAGTGATTCCATGCACCCGCCAAACCCACTGTTAATGAATGAAAAACGGTTTACACTAGATTCACAACTGCTGACAATCGAACACTTCCGGAACAAGTGCGTCACTGACAAATTTTGTTCGAACCATAACGCTATAAATGCTTCACCCACTTACTACAAATGCAAATAATTGCCAGCAGAACCTAAACACCTAACCTAACCTATGACTATATATGCACAATATCCTAATATATTATAATATTAATTTATATTTGAAAAAATTCCTGTTTTGAATAAACGGCATATTATAATTTATGAAGGCGTCTGTGGGGTGGACCGCTGGATGTAATGGACTTGAGGACGGGTTGGAGTGGAATGATCATGAGGCTCCACAGTTGAGGAAACAAGTCTGGCCATAACAGCTAATACAAATGTACAAAAGAGCTTGAGTCTTTGCATTAAACAATCGCTTGGTCCTACAAAAAACTATTAGACAAATACTTATTAGGGACAACATTTTGTTCATCTATTATTATTTATGCAAAAAATACAAAATAAAAAAACATTCTTATTGGAATAAACAATTCAAAGGAAAATAAGATCAGAGATACTCAAATATATATAAAGTTAAACTGATAGACAAGTATTATAATCATCGTCCAAATACAGATTGCGCGAGGCGGCAGGAGACTCCCAGGTATTCACTCAAGAAGTTAGATTAGATGCCAAACGCACCGTGGTTGATTGTGACAAAATTTCCGAGCGAGAGGTACAGGATTCGACTTTATTTGGTTTTCTTGATTGTGTCGAAATTTTTACGTGTGATGAATAGTTTTCGGAGGGGGAGAGAGAGAGAGAGAAAGGAGACGGTAGAGAGATGGAAGGGAGAGTGCAAGAATGTCACACGAGGAGAGGGAGGGAAGGGATTCATCAGGAGAAAACTTCAAGCCATTACGACTATATAGCACTGAGAAGGGGTCAGGATAAGGATTAGGGATGGAACGGGTGAAAGAAATAGTGCCCAACCACTTGAACGGTCCGAGAATTGAACGCCGACCTGCATGAAGCGAGACCGTCGCTCTACCGTCCAGCCAAACGGTTGGGTACATGGGCTGGAGTGTTCCACGATGAGGAACACCCTGGAAGTAGCAGTAGCAGTGAGGTCGTGAGTAGTGAAATATGTGACTAGAACCGTCCCAAATCCGAGGAGAACCTCCGGGATTGATCTCGGTCATAGTCAAAAGTGGTGTGGGAGTCCGTAGAATGGGACGGGTTGCGTCAGGGGGGACGTTGTGGGTCACAGGGGTAAAATGTAAGGGATGTTGTGTGTCATGTAGGTAAGAGGGGAGGATAAGTGTGTGGGACATGTGTACATCATCTCAAAGGTTTCCCCGGATGTTATGACGCGTAGCATCCGGCCAGGCGTCACTTGAGAGAGTGTCATGTTGGGTAGGGGCTGGAAGCTAAGTGGTTGGTATGCAGTCATAGAGTGAGGGGAAAACGGACGGGATGCAGAATGGGCGGACGTGATCCCAAAATGGGCGGACGTGATCCCAAAATGGGCGGACGTGATCCCAAAACGTGCGGACATGATCCCAAAATGCGCGGACGGGATCCCAAAACGTGCGGACGTGATCCCAAAACGCGCGGATGGGATGCAAAAGGGGCGGACGTGATCCCAAAATGCGCGGGCGGGATACAAAACACCGGGTAGCTTCCAGAGCTGTACATACTCAGCAGCATCGCACGTCCACATAGAAATGAGGTTCTCACCACATACCGCCACATAGACTTGAGAATGTCATGTAGGGAGGAGGAGGAGTATGTAGGTTATGTTGTGAAGGGAGGGGGGAGCCCCCATACCTGAGAGGATATCAATGACGTCCATTAGTTCTCCCCCTACATGGGCAGGAAGTGTTGAGGGGAGCGTGAGAGACCAGTGTCTTAAGATTGGAGGGGAGAAGGAGGAGGGAAAAGGGAGGTAACAGCTGGCAGTGGGTTTGTGTGTGAAAGTAGTCATTATTTTTTCTTAAAGAATGATAGTTTATGTACCCTCCCTGCTTCCAGAGCGCTAAGGATATGTGGGCCATACCTACCACATAGCTATGAGGAGTGACACCACATGTCCACATGGGTTACCTCTTCAAAGGCTGAGGCCTAACCGTTGCGAATGTCATCATCAACCTCTAACATAGTCAGTCATGCCCCCCCCCCTCCATCCACATAGCAGGACATACCACATACCAACACCACCACCACACTGCTGGGAGTGACAGCAATATGGCATACCATACTCTCTCATGACACAGCTCTCACCAGCACATAGCATTGAGTGTGACAATTTTCTTTCTCAAAGGTGAGCCATGAGCGCAACATACAAATTCTAAAATGCAGTCCTGGGAGTTTGACACACATTGATTAACAAGCTATCGGATTATTTATACATCTTCTCTCTCTCTCTCTCTACATTATATGCGGGGTTACATAGTGTGTCAAAAACTACCTACGTGATGCTAAACAATCCAATCACACAAGCCGTCATATGGGCAGTAAAGGCTTGCAGAGACGCATAAAAGACTCCAGGACTGTACCCCACAATTCATTTTTTGCTAAGCAAGTTACAATCATGACGAGTTAGTTACAAAATTCAATATAAGTCAACACATCGTCACAGAGACGCGATCTCTACCTACAAATTGTTCTTGTTAACTGTGATCATTGAAATGTATGCATGTTTACTCAATCTCCATCACCTCTTCTTCCTACAGCCATTACTGATGTGCAAACCTTGTAACACACAACAGCGTTATCATAGCAAGACAATGTCACAGAATGTTCAAGACTCCTGAATGAATGAAACAGCAATCCGTCTCGTTAAGGTCTAACCTTCGTGGCGGTTTGAGGCATTGTGAGATGGACGAGGTAGTGGGATGGCCTTACCCTCTCCCTATCCACCCCAACCAAACCCCTACTCCCCTCCCACCCCCCTTCCAAGCCCAAACCATTAAGCATCACTACACCCTTCCCAGACCGGATGTTCTGTGCAAAGCCTTTAGTATTATTTCTGATCATATGTGTAACCTTGTATCGCAATGTGACCAACATGGTATCATCATTCTTTGCTCATATAGCATTTTTTAAGAATATCCAGTCATAAGATGGTCTTCAATCTTATTATTATAACAAATCATAATTTGTTGTAAACACAACTGCATGGGATATACATAGCAGTCAGTGGTTTCTCTCTCTCTCTCCAGATCATTTAATAGTTCGGGAAAAGTAACATCAATTCCTTTCTCCTGCCGCCGCTGTTCACGTATCTTTTTTTCATTTCACTTAGACTGACAGCGCACCAGAGGATGGACGACTAATGTCAATTTTTCGAGCCCCCATCACTCTCACCCTTATAACCTTGTAAGGTAACACGACCAACATGATGACATCGTTCTTTGCCCAAATATCATTAATGTAACATGACCAATATGGAAACTTCGTTCTTTGGCCAAATATCATTTTAAGAGTAACGAGCAACTTTCTGTCCGATGTCTGAATATTGAAATGTGAACCCCATTTAGCCAAACACAATATCTCCATTACATCTCATACCATATAAATATTACGGTCTGCAAGTTTTAGACCTCTGTAACACATTGTAACGTAACGCAAATCAACTTTCTACAGACCAAAATAACATTTTTAAATCAAAGTATGACTTAGTCCATGTCCATTACATCTCCTACCATATAAATATTACTGTCTACCAGTTTTAGCCCTCTGTAACACAATGTAACGTAACGTAACTCAGAAATCATCAACTTTCTACAGACCAAAATAACAATTTTAAATCAAAGTATGACTTAGTCCATCTCCATTACATCTCCTACCATATGAATATTACTGTGTGACAGTTTTAGCCCTCTGTAACATATTGTAACGTAACGCATATCAACTTTCTGCAGTCTAAAATGTCATTTTGAAACGAAAGTGAGGCTTAGTCCATCTCCATTACATCTCTTACCATATGAATATTACTGTGTGACAGTTTTAGCTCTCTGTAACATATTGTAATGTAACGCATATCAACTTTCTGCAGTCCAAATAACATTATGAAAGTATGACTTAGTCCATCTCCATTACATCTCTTACCATATAAATATTAGTGTCTACCAGTTTTAGCCTCTGTAACACATTGTAACATAACGTGGAAAATCAACTTTGTCCGATGACCAAATAACATTATTGAAAATGTCAACCATGTTTAGCCATTACATCCAAACACAAAGAAAAATATTACCGCTTTTCTTTGAGAAACTTATATGCGGTGATCATATCTCTAGAGTCCATACAATAAGCCACACATCACCCATCTTCTGTTTTCAAATCAAAGCTCGCATCTAATTTAATGTTATTTTTTTTTTTTTGCAGAAACTATGTTTTGAGAATATGCTCAATGTCAGCAATTACTATTCGTATCATCAAACTCCTTTCAGTAATCAAAACAAGCAGAGGTGCCGCATAAATCACTAAAGATTTGATGTATGCAAGGTACATCATTTTGACAATTCTGTCACCGACACGCCTTAGCGAGATGACTGTGCGCAACAGTACCCTAGCACTCTTAATAATTTTATTCAAGCACTGTTAACGTAGCATAATGTAAGATTTTTTTTCACATTTCATATTGCATGTGTAGATTTAGTTTTAACAAAAAGTGAAACACGAGAGCATGAACTAATAGGGTTGAGATGGGAGGGAAGGCTTTGCGGAAGATAGAAGAGCTGAGGAGACATGTTCGCTACCTACATTACTATTATTTCTTGCAGACCTGCAGACCTGACCAGAAAAGCAGTCACTCAGTCAAACATTTTTAAAGTTAAAAGTTTTTTCATCTTAAGAAACAGGGACTACTAGTCTTCATTTTTTTGTTCTACCAAATCAAATAAACACGAGGGCCACTATCTATTGTTGTTGTCTGTCTGTCTGTCTATCGCTTGACTAGGTTAAGGACTGCAATATCCCACACCATACATGCTACGGGGTCTCACTAGTCAATAAACACAATTTTGTATCATTTCTCTACTAAATAGCACTCCGAATCATCTTTGCACATTTTAATTTTACATTGTCACGTGCACAGCCATCAAAGGGGAATCTCACTACTGCAAGGATGTCGTGTGTGTGTGTGTGTGTGTGTGTGTGTGTGTGTGTGTGTGTGTGTGTGTGTGTGTGTGTGTGTGTGTGTGTGTTAAATAAAAGGTCCTTACATAGCATATCATTTTCTTTGAGAAACTTATAAGTAGTGATCATATCTCCCGAGTCCACACAAATAACCCACACCAACCCACTTCCATATTGAGAAAGAGAGAGAAGGCAAACATAGCTTGCAGCTAGTCAAAACTTAACATAACAGATATGATTTCACAGAGTTTTTAACCTTTGCCAGTTTTTCAATGTTTTCTCTTCACTTGTGCTAAGTGAGTCAGACAAAATGTGACATTTCATTATTAGCCAGGCAATACACTATTAGCTAGATAGTCAAAACATATAACAAGCATTATTTCACAGGAATTTTTTCTAGCAAATATGCTTCCTTTAAGCAGTTCAACACATCAAACACCAGCAGTCCGCGAAATTCCCTTTAGTCAATAATCATCCTTTACAGTATTTCTTGACTAAAATAGCACTCCAAAACATAAGTGGTCATTTTTATTCTCACTGTCGCACTATAGTCAATAATTTGTTTCGCAGAGTGTCAAGTTATGCATAGTGACGAGATTTCATGGTGTGCATAGTTTAAGAGAGATCACACTGTATTAATTACGGTCATGGATATCTTATGTTATGTTTATGAAGATCATTACTTCTTATTTTTAACATTTTTCTTGCCCCTAACTTTGCAGTCTTCTCATATTCTTTTCAAATAAAGTTTGCTTACTGTTTTCCAGTAGATTGGCTTCACGTTACATATATTAATCAAATTTCAAATTCAGTTCAGTTTCTTTTCAATATCACAGCTTTGTTGTCCCCCTGCCAGTATCTAGTTCAAGACCTCTTATTATCAATGTCATTAATACTGCTATCATCAACCATGTATTGGATGTCTCAGACATTCAGTTAACAACTTAGTAAGTGTTTAATGAACGTGAGAATCACTTCATGTGCGCTCATTTTAGTTTAGTTTAAAGTTTTCCATCTTGAATTAATACTGCTATCACCAACTATGTATTGGATAGCTCAGGCATTCAGTTAACAACTCAGTAAGTGAAAATCACTTCATGTGAGCTCATTTTTAGTTTAGGATAAGGTTTTTCCATCGTGAAATACTATTATCATTAACCAGGTATTGGGTGGCTCTACCATTCAGTTTACAACTCAGTAACTGTTTACTGAACATTGTTATCCCTCCATGCGACCTCATTTTTTAGTTTAAAGTTTCTCCATCGTCAAAAAATAAAATATTACTATCACAAACCATGTATTGGATGGCTCAACCATTCAGTTTACAACTCAGTAACTGTTTACTGAACATAGATATCCCTCCATGCGTCCCCATTTTTTAGTTTAAAGTTTTTCCATCGTAAAAAATAAAATATTACTATCACAAACCAGGTATTGGGTGGCTCAACCATTCAGTTTACAACTCAGTAACAGTTTACTGAACATAGATAGCCCTACATGTGACCTCATTTTTTAGTGTAAAGTTTCTCCATCGTAAATAAAAAATAAAATATTACTATCACAAACCTTGTATTGGCCGGCTCCGGCATTCAGTTTACAACTCAGTAAGTGTTTACTGAATGCAAAATCGCTACATGTGTGGTCATTTAGTTTAAAGTTTCTCAATCTTAAAATATTACTATCATCATCAACCATGCATTGGCTGGCTTAGTCTTTCAGTTCAGTGAGTGTTAACTGAACGTGGAAATTATCACATGTGTGAGCATTTAGTTTAGTTTTAAGTTTCACAATCTTAAATTAAATACTATCATCAACCCCATATTGGGCTGTCGGGCATTCAGTTATCCACTCGGTAAGTGTTTACTGAACGTCGAAATCATTTCCTGTGTGCCCATTTTTTACTTGAACCCGTCTCCACTCCAAACTAGTCAGGACCTGGGTTCCCGACTCGGACCGCAGGTCCGGTTTGGAGTAGTCTAATAGGGGGTATAGGTGTTGTGTTGTAGGTGTTTCTAGATGTAACATTCATGGAAAAGAGCGGAGGTTTCCACACTGCAGTCTACACTAAGGAAACGAACATAGGAATGTGCCTAAATGCCAACAGCGACTGCCCAGACAGGTACAAGAGGAGTGTTGTTAACGCTTATGTCGACCGTGCTCTCAGCCACAGCTCAGAATGGAAGCAAGTCGACGAAGAACTCTGTAGGGTAAGGCAGGTCCTAGTCAACAATGGCTTCTCCAATGGTTTCGTCGAAGACATCATAAGAAGGAAAGTGAAACGTCATGCAACCTCTGAAGAGACAACTAACACAACACCTATACCCCCTATTAGACTATTTTACAGGAACTTCTTTTCCACAGCTCATAAAACGGAGGAAAGGGTCCTGAAAGATATTGTTAATAGAAACGTTATCCCTACAGACAAAAATCAGAGGATACAACTGACGATTTACTATAAAACCAGAAAAACGGCCAGCCTACTCATTAGAAACTCTCCAGACACGAAGCAGAACGCTTTAAAAGAGACCAACGTCGTCTATGCCTTCAAATGCCCTCTTGGGGACTGTAAACTCCAAAAAACCCAGTATATAGGCAAGACAACAACATCTCTTTCTAGGCGTTTAACGATGCATAAGCAACAGGGCTCCATTAAGGAACATATAATCTCTTCCCACAACCAAACCATCGCCAGAGAAATCCTAGTAAACAACACAGAAATCATCGATAGATACAGCGATAGCAGGTGGCTTGACGTCTGCAAGGCACTACACATCAAGAAGTCAACACCAGCAATCAACAGCCAATTAATGCACAACTATATTCTACCCACCTCAAGACTCCGCTCTAATATAGAAGCATCAAGAAATATGGACCAATAGGCTTTCTACAATCCCTTCCATTCTATACCCATTGTTTCGTGTTCTGTCTTGTGTTTAGGAATTTAATACCCTATTAATACCACCTCACCCCATCCACCTCACTCAAATGTAGATATAAACAAATTGAAGATATGTAAGTTCTATTCAGTTGTGTATGTGTAAACTAAAGTCTTTGAAAATGTAATAAGTTTTACGAAACGCGCTCAAGTGTCGCGTCAGACTAGAAATAAAAATGAATTTTGGAGAATTGATTTTTGAATTACCACCAACAGTGAAAAGAAACGTACGAAAGATCGAGAAAATTCGTGTTAGAATTATTAATCTTACTTTTTCGGTCATATTTAAAACTATATGTCTACAGGAAAGACTGCTACCAAAATATACTAATATATATATATATATATATATATATATATATATATATATATATATATATATATATATATATATATATATATATATATATATATATATATATATATATAATATATATATATATGTTGTGGGTGGGATGCGAACAAGGGGACACAGGTGGAAACTGAGTACCCACATGAGCCACAGGCACGTTAGAAGGAACTTTTTCAGTGTCAGAGTAGTTAACGAATGGAATGCATTAGGCAGTGATGTGGTGGAGACTGACTCCATACACAGTTTCAAGTGTAGATATGGTAGAGCCCAATAGGCTCAGGAATCTGTACACCTGTTGATTGACGGTTGATTGGCGGGACCAAAGAGCCAGAGCTCAACCCCCGCAAACACAACTAGATGAGTACACACACACACACACACACACACATACACACACACACACACACACACACACACACACACACACACACACACACACACACACACACACACACACACACACACACACATGTCAATGTTTGCAGATGACGCAAAATTAATGAGAAGAGTTGTGACAGACGAGGATTGTAGGATCCTCCAAGAGGACTTAAACAGGCTGCAGAGATGGTCAGGGAAATGGCTACTGGAGTTTAACACCAGTAAATGTAAAGTTATGGAAATGGGATCAGGTGACAGGAGACCAAAGGGACAGTACACAATGAAGGGGAACAGCCTACCTGTAACGATTCGAGAAAGAGACCTGGGAGTGGATGTGACACCTAATCTAACTCCTGAGGCACATATAAATAGGATAACGACAGCAGCGTACTCTACACTGGCGAAAATTAGAACTTCATTCAGAAACCTAAATGAGGAAGCTTTTAGGGCGCTTTACACTGCCTACGTGAGACCCGTCTTAGAGTATGCCGCGCCATCATGGAGCCCCCACCTGAAGAAACACATAAAGAAACTGGAGAAGGTTCAGAGGTTTGCGACGAGGCTTGTCCCAGAGCTACGAGGGATGGGATATGAACAGCGGCTGAAGGAACTGAACCTTACGACACTAGAGAAAAGAAGGGAGAGAGGAGATATGATAGGGACATATAAAATACTCAGGGGAATTGACAAAGTGGAAATAGATGAAATGTTCACACGTAATAATAACAGAACGAGGGGACATGGGTGGAAACTGGAAACTCAGATGAGTCACAGAGATGTTAGGAAGTTTTCTTTTAGCGTGAGAGTAGTAGAAAAATGGAATGCACTTGGGGAACAGGTTGTGGAAGCAAATACTATTCATACTTTTAAAACTAGGTATGATAGGGAAATGGGACAGGAGTCATTGCTGTAAACAACCGATAGCTAGAAAGGCGGGATCCAAGAGTCAATGCTCGATCCTGCAAGCACATATAGGTGAGTACATATAGGTGAGTACACACACACACATCCGAGAAGCAACAGAAGAATCCATGGTATAATAGGGCATGTATGGAAGCGAAGAAACAGAACAAAAAGGCGTGGAGGAATAACCACTTCCGGAATAACAGAACACCAGAAAGCAGAGAGAGATACCAGAGAACCAGGAATGAGTACGTCAGGGTGAGAAGAGAAGCAGAGAAAAATTTTGAAAATGATATAGCAAACAAAGCCAAGACCGAACCAAAGCTACTCCACAGTCACATCAGAAGGAAAACAACAGTGAAAGAACAGGTATTGAAACTTAGAACAGGCGAGGACAGGTATACAGAGAATGACAAAGAGGTGTGTGAGGAACTCAACAAGAGGTTCCAGGAGGTCTTCACAATAGAACAGGGTGAGGTCACTGTGCTAGGAGAAAGGGAGGTAAACCAGGCGGCCTTGGAGGAGTTCGAAATTACGAGAGAGGAGGTCAAGAGACACCTGCCGGATCTGGATGTTAGAAAGGCTGTTGGTCCAGATGGGATCTCACCATGGGTACTGAAAGAGTGTGCAGAGGCACTTTGCTTGCCACTTTCCATAGTGTATAGTAAGTCACTAGAGACGGGAGACCTACCAGAAATATGGAAGACGGCGAATGTGGTCCCAATATACAAAAAGGGCGACAGACAAGAGGCACTGAACTACAGGCCAGTGTCCTTGACTTGTATACCATGCAAGGTGATGGAGAAGATCGTGAGAAAAAACCTGGTAACACATCTGGAGAAAAGGGACTTCGTGACAAATCGCCAACATGGATTCAGGGAGGGTAAATCTTGCCTTACAGGCTTGATAGAATTCTACGATCAGGTGACACAGATTAAGCAAGAAAGAGAGGGCTGGGCGGACTGCATTTTCTTGGATTGTCGGAAAGCCTTTGACACAGTACCGCATAAGAGGCTGGTACATAAGCTGGAGAGACAGGCAGGTGTAGCTGGTAAGGTGCTCCAGTGGATAAGGGAGTATCTAAGCAATAGGAAGCAGAGAGTTACGGTGAGGGGTGAGACCTCCGATTGGCGTGAAGTCACCAGTGGAGTCCCACAGGGCTCTGTACTCGGTCCTATCTTGTTTCTGATATATGTAAATGATCTCCCGGAGGGTATCGATTCATTTCTCTCAATGTTTGCGGACGATGCTAAAATTATGAGAAGGATTAAAACAGAAGAGGACTGTTTGAGGCTTCAAGAAGACCTAGACAAGCTGAAGGAATGGTCGAACAAATGGTTGTTAGAGTTTAACCCAACCAAATGTAATGTAATGAAGATAGGTGTAGGGAGCAGGAGGCCAGATACAAGGTATCATCTGGGAGAGGAAATTCTTCAGGAGGCAGAGAAGGAAAAAGACTTGGGGGTTGATATCACGCCAGACCTGTCCCCTGAAGCTCATATGAAGAGGATAACATCAGCAGCATATGCCAGGTTGGCTAACATAAGAACGGCCTTTAGAAACTTGTGTAAGGAATCTTTCAGAACATTATATACCACATATGTCAGACCAATCCTGGAGTATGCGGCTCCAGCATGGAGTCCATATCTAGTCAAGAATAAGACTAAACTGGAAAAGGTTCAAAGGTTTGCCACCAGACTAGTACCCGAGCTGAGAGGTATGAGCTACGAGAAGAAACTACGGGAATTGAACCTCACTTCGTTGGAAGACAGAAGAGTTGGGGGAACATGATCACCACATTGAAGATTCTCAAGGGAATCGACAGGGTAGATAAAGACAGGCTATTTAACACAAGGGGCACACGCACTAGGGGACACAGGTGGAAACTGAGTGCCCAAATGAGCCACAGAGATATTAGAAAGAACTTTTTTAGTGTCAGAGTGGTTGACAAATGGAATGCATTAGGAAGTAATGTGGTGGAGGGTGACTCCATACACAGTTTCAAGTGTAGATATGATAGAGCCCAATAGGCTCAGGAACCTGTACACCTGTTGATTGACGGTTAAGTGGCGGGACCAAAGAGCCAGAGCTCAATCCCCGCAAGCACAACTAGGTGAGTACAACTAGGTGATTACACACACACACACACATCATGGAGTCCCCATCTGAAGAAGCATATAAAGAAACTGGAAAAGGTTCAGAAGTTTGCAACAAGACTCGTCCCAGAGCTACGAGGGATGCGGTATGAGGAGCGCCTGATGGAGCAGTGCCTTACGACACTAGAAAGAAAAAGAAAGATGGGGGACTTGATAGGAACGTATAAAATACTCTGAGGGATTGACAGAGTGGACAAAGACGAAATGTTCACACGGAATAGGAACAGAACGAGGGGACATGGATGGAAGCTGAAAACTCAGATGAGTCACAGGGATGTTAGGAAGTTTTCTTTTAGCGTGAGATTAGTGGGAAAATGGAATGCACTTCAGGAACAGGTTGTGGAAGCAAATACTATTCATAATTTTATAACCAGGTATGATAGGGAAATGGGACAGGGGTCATTGCTGTAAACAACCGATGCTCGAAAGGCGGGATCCAAGAGTCAATGCTCGATCCTGCAGACACAACTTGGTGAGTACAACTAGGTGAATACACAAACACACACACACACACACACACACACACACACACACACACACAGGTTGAGAGGCGGGACCAAAGAGCCAGAGCTCATCCCCCGCAAGCACAACTAGGTGAGTACAACTAGGTGAGTACTCACACACACACACACACACACACACACACACACACACACACATGGCAGCAGAAGCAAGGAAGAGGCGCAGGGCGAGAGGGGAAAACCAGGAAGTCACAGCTCCCAACACAACACCCCCAGAAGCGAGGGGGGAACCCACAACCAGCTACCCAGTAACACCAGAAGGGAGGACAACCCCGCCTCCCTCCTCTGCATAGAAAACCCCCCTACCCCAAACCCTCCCTGCCCCCACTCAAATGTGCAGCCAAATCTCCCTCCCCCCACACCCAATCCCCACCCTTCTACCCCTCCTCTCCTCCCGAGTCACCATTTTGTCACCACTTGGTCCGGGAGACATCTCCCGTCACGCAGGGTGCAGTTGCGCCTCCACAGATCTCCAGTATCATCTTTTGATACTGGTAATGGCTCGAAAGGGCCACCACTTACGGGCTATTCATGCCCGTGCCACCTCTTGGGTGGCTTAATCTTCATCAATCAATCAATCCTCCCGAGTCCTTCCTTTCCCCCTTTCCTTCCCGTCCTCCCTCCCCTTTCACCCCATACCCTCCCTGTCCCTCCCCCTTCACTGGATCCCCCGCCCCGCATCCCAGTATCCTCTGAGACCCTGTTATCCACCTCACAGGTCCTCACACCCATGGAACAGCCTCCCACACCAGCAGAACACTCACCAAGGAGGCGATTTGAGAAGGGACAGAAGAAAGTGAGCCTCAAAGCGATGTACACTAACATAGATGGCATTACAATGGGAAGATGGCGAATGTGGTCCCAATATACAAAAAGGGCGACAGGCAAGAGGCACTGAACTACAGGCCAGTGTCCTTGACTTGTTTACCATGCAAGGTGATGGAGAAGATCGTGAGAAAAAACCTGGTAACACATCTGGAGACAAGGGACTTCGTGACAAATCGCCAACATGGGTTCAGGGAGGGTAAATCTTGCCTTACAGGCTTGATAGAATTCTACGATCAGGTGACAAAGATTAAGCAAGAAAGAGAGGGCTGGGCGGACTGCATTTTCTTGGATTGTCGGAAAGCCTTTGACACAGTACCGCATAAGAGGCTGGTACATAAGCTGGAGAGACAGGCAGGTGTAGCTGGTAAGGTGCTTCAGTGGATAAGGGAGTATCTAAGCAATAGGAAGCAGAGAGTTACGGTGAGGGGTGAGACCTCCGATTGGCGTGAAGTCACCAGTGGAGTCCCACAGGGCTCTGTACTCGGTCGTATCTTGTTTCTGATATATGTAAATGATCTCCCAGAGGGTATCGATTCATTTCTCTCAATGTTTGTGGACGATGCTAAAATTATGAGAAGGATTAAAACAGAAGAGGACTGTTTGAGGCTTCAAGAAGACCTAGACAAGCTGAAGGAATGGTCGAACAAATGGTTGTTAGAGTTTAACCCAACCAAATGTAATGTAATGAAGATAGGTGTAGGGAGCAGGAGGCCAGATACAAGGTATCATCTGGGAGAGGAAATTCTTCAGGAGTCAGAGAAGGAAAAAGACTTGGGGGTTGATATCACGCCAGACCTGTCTCCTGCAGCACATATCAAGCGGATAACATCAGCGGCATATGCCAGGCTGCCCAACATACGAACGGCATTCAGAAACTTGTGTAAAGAATCATTCAGAACTTTGTATACCACATATGTCAGGCCAATCCTGGAGTATGCAGCCCCAGCATGGAGTCCATATCTAGTCAAGGATAAGACTAAACTGGAAAAGGTTCAAAGGTTTGCCACCAGACTAGTACCCGAGCTGAGAGGTATGAGCTACGAGGAGAGACTACGGGAATTAAACCTCACTTCGCTGGAAGACAGAAGAGTTAGGGGGGACATGATCACCACATTCAAGATTCTGAAGGGGATTGATAGGGTAGATAAAGACAGTCTATTTAACACAAGGGGCACACGTACTAGGGGACACAGGTGGACTCTGAGTGCCCAAATGAGCCACAGAGATATTAGAAAGAACTTTTTTAGTGTCAGAGTGGTTGACAAATGGAATGCATTAGGAAGTGATGTGGTGGAGGCTGACTCCATACACAGTTTCAAGTGTAGGTATGATAGAGCCCGATAGGCTCAGGAATCTGTAAACCTGTTGATTGACGGTTGAGAGGCGGGACCAAGGAGCCAGAGCTCAATCCCCGCAAACACAACTAGGTGAGTACAAACATTCCTCTCAATATTTGCTGACGACGCCAAAATTATGAAAAGGATTAAGACAGAGGACAGCTTGTGGTTTCAAGACGACCTGAACAAGCTGCAGGAATGGTCGAACAAATGGCTGTTAGAGTTTAACCCAAGCAAATGTAATGCAATGAAGACATGGGTAGGAAGCAGATGACTAGATACAAGGTACCATTTGGGAGATGAAATACTTCAAGAGTCAGAGAGAAAGAAAGACCTGGGGGTTGATATCACGCCAGACCTGTCCCCTGAAGCTCATATCAAGAGGATAACATCAGGAGCATATGCCAGGTTGGCTAACATAAGAACGGCCTTTAGAAACTTGTGCAAGGAATCTTTCAGAACATTATATACCACATATGTCAGACCCATCCTGGAGTATGCGGCTCCAGCATGGAGTCCATATCTAGTCAAGCATAAGACTAAACTGGAAAAGGTTCAAAGGTTTGCCACCAGACTAGTACCCAAGCTGAGAGGTATGAGCTACGAGGAGAGACTACGGGAATTAAACCTCACTTCGTTCCTAAGTCCAATAGGCTCAGGATCCTGTACACCTATTGATTGACAGTTGAGAGACGGGACCAAAGAGCCAGAGCTCAACCCCCGCAAGCACAACTAGGTGAATACAACTAGGTGAGTACACATAGGACAGTTTTTCCGGATTGGCCAGTACAACAGAGAGAAAAAGAGATTGATCAAGGTGGTATTCAAGAGCGAGGTCATCAAAGAGGACATCCTAGTAAAGAAGAGCAAACTGAGGTATGCATGGAATTACAAAGAGGTATATTTTCAGAGGGACATGACCAGAGACGAGATAGTAAGGGCACCAGATGCAAGGAAAAGGCGCAAGGAGAGGGAGGGGAGCCAGGGAACCTCAGCCTCCAACCCAGTAATCCCAAAGGGGAGTGGGGAACCCCAATCCAGCAACTCAGGAACCCCAGAGGGGAATGCAACACCTCAGCTCGCCACCCTATAGGGTTCCCCTATCCCCCAGCACAAACCCTTCCTTGCCCCTGCATAATGCAACATGCATTCATGCACAATGCAACAATGCATTCATGCACAATGCATGAAACCCAAGTCCTCCCCCTCCCCTTACCCCAAGTATCCCCTGCTTTCCCAGCGCTTGGCCTTCTTCCTGCCCCAAGCAGGCCTGAGCAATACCAAAGCCCTTTATCCCCCACTCCACCTCCCCCCAAACCCCTGTCAACTACATCGCAGGAGGGCGTGCCCTTTCGCAAGCAATCCCTGTCCCCTCACCCCCAGGACTTCTTCCTGCCCCAAGCAGGCCTGAGGAAGACCTAAGCCCTCCATCCCCCAATCCACCTCCCCCTGAACCCCTGGCAACTACCTCACAGGAGGATGAGCCTACCCAAGTAGCAATGACCATGGAACAACTTCCTACACTTGTGGGGAGTGAGGGTGAAATTGGATATAAGAAAGTGAGCTTCAAGGTATTGTACTCAAACATTGATGGGATTACCAATAAAGCAAGTGAACTGGCAGAAAGGGCGCAAGAAGAAAACCCTGATGTAATAGGACTCACAGAAACAAAATTGTCAGGAGTCATAACAGACGCTGTGTTTCCAAAGGACTACTATATAGTAAGGAAAGAGAGGGAAGGGAGAGAAGGTGGAGGAGTGGCCCTGCTGATAAGGAAGGACTGGAGTTTTTATGAGATGGAAATTCCGGGCTGTGACGAATTCAGAGATTACATAACAGGAACTATAACAATGGGTGGACCTAAGATAATAGTGACAGTCATTTAAAACCCTCCCCTAAATGACAGAAGACCTAGAAAGGAGTGTGGTAGGAACAACATGGCAACCATTAATATAATAGAGAGAGCAGCTTCAGTTGCCTGCAGGAATGGCTCAAGACTCTTAATCATGGCCGATTTCAACCATGGAAAGATAGACTGGGAGAATGGGGACCCACATGGTGGTGTAGATACGTGGAGAGCTAAACTCTTGGAAGTGGCAACAAGGAACTTTCTGAGCCAGCATGTCAAGGAACCCACAAGAGTGAAAGGCAATGATGAACCAGCTAGACTCTACTTGATATTCACCCTGAATGAGTCAGAAATAAGGGAAGTCAAAGTTGAAGCCCCCATAGGAGTGAGTGACCAAAGTGTACTGACCTTTGAGTACTTGGTGGAGGTAGGGATAACCTATCCAAGGATGGGATCAGAGGGAAAAAGACTGAATTACCGAATAGGAAAATATGACGAGATGAGGAACTTCCTCAGGGGAATACCCTGGGAAACAGAACTTAGAGACAAGAATGTGCAGGTCATGATGGATTTTGTCACCCAGAAGTGCCAGGAAGCTGCAGACAGGTTTATCCCCGTCCAAAAGGAGAAAAACGAAAAACAACAGAAAAACCCATGGTTCAACCAGGAATGGTAGGTAGCGAAGCAACTGAGTAAAAGAACATGGAGAAACTACAGAAATAACAGAACACCAGAGAGCAGGGAGAGATACCAGAGGGCCAGAAATGAGTACCTCAGAGTGAGGAGGGAAGCAGAGAGACAGTTTGAAAATGACATAGCGAGTAAAGCCAAGACCCAACCATATCTGCTCCACAGCCACATCAGGGGAAAAACAGCAGTGAAGGAACAAGTGATAAAACTGCAAAAAGAGGAGAACAGATACACAGAGAATGACAAGGTGTGTGAAGAACTCAACAAGAGATTCCAGGAAGTCTTCACAATAGAAGGAGAAGTCCCTGCACTAAAAGAGGAGGCAAACCAAGCAACCTTGGAGGAATTTGACCTCATCAGTGATGAGGTCAAAAGGTGTCTGCTGGAGCTGGAAGTGACAAAGGCTGTTGGGCCTGACAGAATCTCAAAATGGACATTAAAGGAAGGTGCAGAAGCACTAAGTGTGTCACTCTCTATGGTGTATAACAGGACACTAGAAACAGGAGACTTACCAGAAAGTTGGAAGACAGCTAACGGGGCTCTAATATAAAAGAAGGGTGACAGGCAAGAGGTACTGAAATACAGGCCAGTTTCCATAACTTGTTTACCATGCAAGGTGATGGAGAAGATCGTGAGGAAAAGGCTTGTAGAGCATCTGGAGGGAAATAACTTTGTAGCGCACCACCAACATGGGTTCAGGGATGGTAAATCGTGCCTCACAGGTTTAATAGAATTTTATGACCATGCAACAAAAATTACGCAGGAAAAAGAAGGGTGGGCCGACTTCATTTTCCTAGACTGCGAAAAAGCCTTTGACACAAAACCCAATAAAAGGCTGTTAAAAAAGTTGGAGTAACAGGCAGGAGTAAAAGGGAAGGGACTCCAGTGGATAAGGGAGTACTTAGGCAACAGGAAACAGCGAGTAACAGTGAGGGGGGGAATACATCAGAGTGGCGAGATGTCACCAACGGAGTCCCACAGTACAGGGCTGAGTA
The DNA here is from genome assembly GCF_040958095.1 of Procambarus clarkii. Lineage (NCBI taxonomy): Eukaryota > Metazoa > Arthropoda > Malacostraca > Decapoda > Cambaridae > Procambarus > Procambarus clarkii. The sequence continues at coordinate 6,719,578 of NC_091205.1, read as the reverse complement.
CTTGGACCCATCCTGTTTCTAGTATATGTAAACGATCTTCAGGAGGGTATAGACTCATTCCTCTCAATGTTTGCTGATGATGCAAAAATTATGAGAAGAATCAAGACGGATGAAGATAGACAGAGACTACACGATGACCTGGATAAACTGGAGGAATGGTCTAGAAAATGGCTGCTAAAGTTCAACTCAGGAAAGTGTAAGGTGATTAAATTAGGCGAAGGGAGCAGGAGGCTGAACACAAGGTATCATCTGGGAGGTGAAATCCTGCAAGAGTCAAATAGAGAGAAAGATTTGGGGGTTGATATCAAACTGAATCTGTCCCCAGAGGCCCATATCAAAAGAATATCATCAGCGGCATATGCTAGACTGGCCAACATAAGAACTGCCTTTAGAAACTCGTGTAAGGAATCTTTCAGAACCCTGTATACCACTTATGTAAGACCAATTCTGGAGTATGCAGCTCCAGCCTGGAATCCATACGTAGTTAAACACAAGACAAAGTTAGAGAAGATTCAGCGGTATGCTACCAGGCTCGTCCCGGAACTGAGAGGAATGAGCTACAGAATGTTCCCCAAGATGGGGACAAGAAAATGAACAGAAGAAAGTGAGCTTCAAGGCAATGTACACTAACATAGATGGTATTACAAATAAAACAAATGAACTCGGAGAATGGGCACTAGAAGGAAACCCAGACATGATTGCACTCACAGAAACAAAGCTAACGAAAACCCTAACAAACTCAGTGTTTCCACAGGACTACTATGTAGTGAGGAAAGAGAGAGAAGGGAGAGGAGGTGGGGTAGCTTTCCTGATAAGAAAAGGTTGGAGTTTTGAAGAGATGGTAATTCAGAACTGTGAAGGTTTAAGTGACTACGTATCAGGCAAATTAGCAACTGAAGGACAGAAAACTATAGCAGTAGTCATATATAACCCCCCACCGAACGACAGAAGACCCAGACAGGAATATGATAGTAACAACTTGGCCACCATCAATATATCGCAGAGAATAGCTTTTGTGGCTAGCAGGACCGGATCCAGACTACTAATCATGGGAGACTTCAACCATGGGAAGATAGATTGGGGGAACAGACACCCCACATGGAGGACCAGAAACATGGAGAGCTAAGCTGCTGGATGTGGCAACAAGAAACTCTCTAAGTCAACACGTCAAGGGACCGACGAGAATGAGAGAAGAGGATGAACCAGCCTTGCTTGATCTGATATTTAACCTAAATAAGTCGGATATAAGGGAAGTTGGAAATTGGGAATGGTTGATCATAGAGTATGTATGATTGTATATATATAATGTGTATTAATTTTAAGTGCTAACCTCTAGAAGAGGTAGGATTATAGCCTAGTGATTGCAGAATTTTACCCTAGGCTACCATTAGTATTTGCTCACAATTTATGAGCCAGTGGTGCCCAATTAACAAGTCACCATAACTAATCCACAGAAAGCAAAGCGTGCTTTAGTAGCAAGTAAACGTCAACTGACAAGAGATCTCGACCAATATGAAAAGTTGTTATATGAGCCTGTAATTAATTATCATCGGTTGAAAATACCACTATTACAGATTCAAACCCAATGGCATATATTGAAAGCAAATAGGAAATCTTACCAAAATCAAATCCACGACGACGACGACATAGTAGTTGAAGATGTGGAACCATTCCTGTCTGACCTAGCACAATATGAAGAAGAAACTCAAGCCAGGCTGCAACATTTACACAGAATAACTGAATCAGAACAATTAGGAAGAACATCAAATAAAGTAGATAATGTTATGGATGATCTGGATCTTTTTGAGAATAAATGTCAAGCCAGATTAGATCCTTTAATCAACAAGGATAAAGCTTCACCCAGTAAAGCTTCACCCACAACAGCTTCACCCAATATTATACCACAAGAAATTAAACAGTTATCAGACAAATTATCCACAGTCTCTGTGGATTCTGAAAACCCAATACCTGAGGCAACTAAGTTAACATGCCTCCAAACTGAAATTAGAGGTGAAGCTGAACCAGAAGCAGAAAATGTAAATTTTCAGGACGCCTTAATCCTTTTGACCATCACGACCGGACAGAGATACCAGTTGCGTTGTTTTCAGTCGCATATAGTCCTGGGGACCATTCAGGTTTGTTTGCACACACACACACACATAATATATATATATATATATATATATATATATATATATATATATATATATATATATATATATATATATATATATATATATATATATATTATATGTATGTCGTACCTAGTAGCCAGAACTCACTTCTCAGCCTACTATGCAAGGCCCGATTTGCCTAATAAGCCTAGTTTTACTGAATTAATGTTTTTTCGACTACCTAACCTACCTAACCTAACCTAACCTAACGTTTTCGGCTACCTAACCTAACCTAACCTATAATGATAGGTTAGGTTAGGTTAGGTAGGGTTGGTTAGGTTCGGACATATATCTACGTTAACTTTAACTCCAATAAAAAAAAATTGACCTCATACATAATGAAATGGGTAGCTTTATCATTTCATAAGAAAAAAATTAGAGAAAATATATTAATTCAGTAAAACTTGGCTTATTAGGCAAATCGGGCCTTGCATAGTAGGCTGAGAAGTGAGTTCTGGCTACTAGGTACGACATATATATTATATATATATATATATATATATATATATATATATATATATATATATATATATATATATATATATTAATATATATATATATTGTGACGGGAAAATGTTGGAGTGTTGATGTTCGGCAGTCCTCCAATGGCAGGTGTCAAAGCCTGGTCACACTTTAAACAAAAATATTGACTGCTTGCCTGTTGTCTGTGGTAAGTTAAAGGGAGGAACACGTAAAACACAAAATATGAACAATGAAACTTTAATTTATTTACTTTAAACATAAATGAAAATAAAGACAAATCTCGGGAAGTTAAATTTCAGTTAAATAATAAAGAAAATTCAAGGACAGTGTGAAATACAAAATTACAATGTTAAAATGGTGCTGAGAATATCGGCTATGGCTGAAACCTCCCTTCGTATACGAGCTAATGAGCGAGTATGCCAGAGAGAGATGTCAACCTTAAGAGCACAAGGAATATTCTGAAGTGGATAGCTGGTCAGGCTCAGACGTCGATTCGTGTAGAGGGTGCTGAGGTGCTGTGTGCAGGTGCACGGCTGGCGAGTCGCCAATCAGAAGAATGCAAGCTGGTGAAGGGTAGTTAGCTGGTTTGATGACGAGCCGGCGTGAGGAGGGTGTGTGGAGTGGGGGGGTCTTGAATACGGTTTGCCTCCTGGTCAAAACGTTTTGTGCTACTGGTAACGTATCTTGAATGTAGCATCTTATACTTGTGTCTTTGGCGTAACTTAAAGTAGGGAAGAGCAGGATCAATCTCTCTTGAAAGAGATTATTGTGACAACTCTCCCCCGAAGCCTGAGGTTCCCGTGAAGTTACGTCTTCAGTAGGAGGAGTGGTAGGAGGAGCAGCCTCTACCTCATTGACTCTGGAGAGGGCGTCTGCTATGATGATGTCAGACCCCTTGATGTAGAGATCTCCAGGTTGAATTTCTGCAGATATCAAGCCCATTGTAGAAGCCGTCGATTGTTGAATTGGGCTTGCTGCAGGAAGTGTAGGGTGTTGTGGTCCGCATAGATGGTGGTAGACCGAGCACTTTTCAGGTATGGTTCGAAGTGCTGAAAGTGCAGGACGATGAGTAGCTCCCTGTCGATTGTGCGGTGGTTCCTTGTAGCTGTAGTCGCTAAGAGGTAGATTCTCCTCTCCTCGTTGTTGCATTAGGTCACCCCCGATGCCGGTACCACTGGCGTTGACATGGAGGATGAAAGGCTTCGTGCTATCTGGCGAGATGAGAATAGGATTAGAACATGGCAAAGGAGCACTATTATAGTCCTGTAAATTGGGATGAAGATCAGGTATGATTTCCGATTTGGAAAGCACCAATTTAGTGTTAATGCTTTCGGGAGAAGCAGGGAAGGTTTCACTGTGGAGGTATGGACCTTTAGATGTAGAGACAGATGTCAGCACAGTAGGGGGAATACCTTGATACTGCTTCAGGAGGTTGACGTGGCACAACTAGGTCCTCCACCGCCTATCTGGAGTCTCAAGAACGTAGTTGTTGTTGTTCCTTCACTCCTTGATACGGTATGGTCCTGAAAACTGGTTTTTCAATGGAGAACCTGGGATAGGAAGGTATGCCAACACGAAGTCTCCTGGTTTAAATTTCCTCAATTTGCTGCTCTGGTCAAAATGAGTCTTCATCCTCTCCTGGGCTTTCACTAGGTTGTCATTAGCAAATTTACGGACTCTCTTTAGAATGTGTTTTAGGTTTTGAAGAAACCGAGGCACATTCTGATGGTCACTGAAGGTGGCATTACGTAGAGAGTCCTTGAAAGCTTTGAGAGGAGTACGGCACTTATGTCCGTAGAGCATCTCATAAGGAGATACTCCTAGTGACTCATTGGGGAGACTTCGAAAAATGCACATTATGAGATCAAGTTGTCTATCCCAGGCCTTCAAAGTCTCATTGCAGAATTTCTTTAGGAGTGCTTTAATAGTATGATGACTACGTTCAAGAGAACCCTGTGAAGCAGGATGATAGGGGCTGGACAGTAGCTGTGTGATGTTGAACTCCTCTAGAGTCTTTTTGAAGAGATCACTGGTGAAGTTGGTGCCACAGTCACTTTGAACCTCTCTTGGAAATCCATACTGGGTAAAGATCTTCAATAAGTGTTTCACCACAGTAGCAGCCGTAATGTTCTTTACTGGAACTGCTATGGGAAACCTGGTGGTAGGACACATGATAGTTAATATATATGCATTGCCAGAACTGGTCCGGGGTAAAGGACCAACACAGTCTATGATGAGTCTGTGGAAAGGTTCCGCTGGCACCTGGATGGGTTTCAGAGGAGCCTGGGGAATAGAGATGTTAGGTTTACCTGCCATCTGACATATATGACACTCTTTTACGTATTTCTTTACGTCTTTTACCATACCTGACCAGTAGTAGTCTTGTCTGATTCCGTGGTAGGTTTTGTTGAAGCCATAGTGAGAAAGTGCTCCGTGGGCCAGGTGTAGAATATCGGGCCGTAAGCTGATGGGAATCACTAGTTGTTCGACATTGGACCAATCATCATCCTCCTTCAGCTTGCTGGGTCTGTATCTCCATTAGAGCAATTCATTCTCTAGGAAGAACCCAGGGATACTGTCAGGTTGAGTCTCAGCCTGGAAGAATAATGGTGTTAATGATTGATCTTCCCTCTGTAACTTACGGAACTCCAACTTGGTAAGATTTGGAGGTAGATTCTGAGCGTCTTGAGGGACAGGGTAGTAGTAGAGTCAGCTGGTTGCGGTCGTGCATCTTGTGCACGGGTGGTCACCAAAACTGGAGGAGAAACTTTATCACTCTCTTGATCCTCTGCTGAACATATTCAAAGATGGGATTATCCATTACAGAAGTTCACACCTGGGGTTTGCCCGTGATGATCAGGTTGAGCGGTTGCAGATCTTCGACCAAGTCGTTGCCAAGGAGAAGTTGCACTCCAGGCATGGGAAAAGGCTTTTCCCTGATGGCGACTTGGACTTCACCGGTCACGAAGGGACAATCCAGGTGGACTCTGGCGAGTGGGTATGGAGTGGTGCAGTGAGGTCAGTGATAAGGACGGTTTCCCCGGTGTAGGCGACGTTAGGCACAGCCGACTTTATGAAAATGGATTGAAGAGCCGCTGTGTCCCTCAAGATCTTGAATTTGAAACTTCCCTCCGAATCTGTACCGTTGGTAGAGACAGTTCCAGGATACAGGTGTTTACTGAAGAGAGAAAGATCATTAACATTAACACCAACATTCATCACAGGCTTACCGGACTTAGGAGGAATCTGTTTGGGTTTAGTAGATTCATTGTTCTTGTATTGAGCCTTCACACATCTATCTATGGTATGTCCATAGAGTTTGCAATACTTACAATACAATTGTGAGCTCGCTTCCTCTGTACTCACTTTATCGTTGTACCAAGACTTCTTACTGGGAGGTGGTGATGGTGTCAGCCGGTGGATGAGGCTGTAGGTGTCAGCCGGTGGATGAGGCTGTAGGTGTCAGCCGACTTCGCACATTTGATGTAGTCGGTTTCTTCTTTATCTGCTAGATATAAACGGACGGAAGGGGGGAACACGTCTCAAGAATTCCTCAACTAGCATGAGGTTGATGAGTTCTGTAAATGTAGAGACATGTGCTACTTCCAGCCATTTCATGAAATATCTTTTCTTTGTATTGGCAAAATCTAGAAAGGTGGTGGTACTTGCCTTAATGTGGTCACGGAATTTTGGTCGGTAGCTTTCAGTGGAGAGAAGGTAGGCGTCCAACACTGCTTGCTTCAGGGTCTGGTAGTCATTCTCAGACGCTAAGGTACTGAGAGTAACCGCAGCTCTACCTGTGAGATGCACTCTGAGAAGGGTAGACCATTGGTCAGCAGGCCAGCTAAGTTGATTAGCTAGGGTCTCAAAGGTGGTAAAAAAGACGTCGATCTCTGTCTCAACGAATGGTGGCATTAACTTACTTGCATGGGAGATATTGAAACTGACGGGAAGACAGGCGGTAGCGTGCTGGCGTTGAGTGAGGTGCGTAGTTTCCAACGCGAGTTCTTGTTGACGACATTCTATAGCCATAGCAGCTTGCTGTTTGTCATGCTCGCGTTGCATCTCCAGGTGACGATGTTTTGCGTCAAGCTGTACTCGCTCACGCTCACGGAATATTGCAGTCTCACGTTCTTGTTTTTCTTTCCTCAAGGCGGCCTCTCGTTCTCTTAGGGTCACCTCTCTTTCTTGCTCTTCTTTCCTTATTGCGGCTTCTTCTTTCCTCATTTGTTGAGCTTCTTTTGCCAGGGCAGCCTCTCGTTCCTTCATTTGAAGAGCTGCTTGTTGTTGCTCTCTCTCGAGCTTGGCGAGCTCGAGTTTGAGTTTCATAGTCGCCAAATCAGTTTTATCTGCAATAGAATAAGTTTCGTGAGTTTCAGAGTCAATCTTCCCTTCTTCTAAGAGGTAATCCATAATTAGGTTATGTATTTCATTTTTGTTGGCTCCATGGGGAACATCTAGTTGATACTCGCGTGCAAGAGTTTGTAATTCAGTCCTCTTGGGACGACATAATGTTCCTATTTCACCAGCTGGATCGTTAAGGAAAGCTTGGAGACGAAACATGGTGAAAGATAGCAAATAAATGTACACGAATATAGTTGTGATATGGTAAATGTCAGAAACAGGATAACGTGGCAACTGGTAACTATCCTGTCGAATTTTAATCTTTAACAATTAAAGTTAATTATAGGATGGTAAATGATTAGTCAATCAAAGTCGCAGGAAATCTTGTACCCGGTACTCAGTGTAAGAGAATAAGGGCAAGAAAATCCTACTAAATAAGTGAAACTGAGTTTCTAAAACAAATGAAACATTTAATTGCCTCAAAAGTGAATTAGGTAGTCCAAGAATGCAGGCATACCTTGCCGAGTCTCTATAGGACATAAGCAAGGGTTTCCCACTAAATGAATATGATACTCACAGAATTAGCGAACTTTGTGCTCTATAAAAGAAAGCTAATTCCCTACCTTAGTAAATATCATCATCTCTGACCGACGTGTAGGGGCGCGAGTGTCAACTGGTGACGAGAACTGCTGCTGAGGTCCCAACTCAGCAACGAAGTCCGTGCTTGAGGAACTATGGCCCTCTTATCCTCCTTCGGTCGGATTGCAGAAGATAGGGTGCTTTGACCCGGGGACAAACCAAAGTACCAGGGTACCACAATGATGATCTGCCGATAATATGAGAAATATCCTAGGGACAAAAGGTGGTAAACACGAGTAATAACACGGAGGGAGAGATGACCAATTAAGAGAATGACTGCGGCCTACAGTCACCACGTAATCCAAAGTTATCTCACACTCACCATATGCTACTCTCGGAATGCACAATACACACAGCACCATATAAATATGAAAATTAATGATAATATTGAAAAGCTACTTTAGCAAAGCGAAGTACGCTTACCACAAATTGACGTTCTGGTACTAGTACCTGAGTGAAGCTCCTAGGACAGGCCCCCATTAAATGTGACGGGAAAGTGTTGGAGTGTTGATGTTCGGCAGTCCTCCAATGGCAGGTGTCAATGCCTGGTCACACTTACAAAAAAAATATAGACTGCTTGCCTGTTGTCTGTGGGAAGTGAGAGGGAGGAACACGTAAAACACAAAATATGAACAATGAAACTTTAATATATTTTCTTTAAACATAAATGAAAATAAAGACAAATCTCGGGGGAATTAGAGTACGATTAAATAACAAAGGTAAATGCAAAGACAATGTGAGACACAATAGTATAAAGGTAAAATAATAAAATAATATAATATGTACGACGTGCTTTGCTACGGCAAACTTCCAAAAAACTCAGTGCCTAACAAAGCTTGAGACCAATCGAATCAATATTCTTAAACTCTTCGTCTAAGAATTCTGGACTCACAACTCGAAGAGCTCTTAGATACATTGAAGAAAAAATTGACTTTTTCACATTGTATCTATGCCCTGAAAATAATGAAGATAAATTATTCGTAGGTTTTCTGTAGACACTAAACTTTAGTGAAGAATTTTCCCTATGAATAAGTACATCTAGGAATGGCAGACATTCATCAATTTCAGTCTCCATATTAAATTTTATGGAGGTGACTTGATCATTAAGATTAACTACAAATTTGTCTGTGTTTACTACGAAGGTTATATATACAAAATATCATCAACATATCTAAACCTTGGAATGATTCCAGGAGTTATTTTTGAAACAAATTTCTTTTCGAAGAATTCCATGTACAAGTTTGAAAGCAATGCCGATAAAGGATTCCCCATTGCCATTCCAAAAGTCTTTAAAGAATACTCATTATTAAAGGTAAATTTACATTCTTTAATGCACAACTTATCAAGATTGACAATAATTTCAGCAGAAAGAGGTAAAACATGGCTCATTAGTTCACGAGCAAGATAAATGGCTTACCAAAATCTTGTCCCCATTGTTAGGAACTATTGCCTAATCTCATTTCACAAATTCTCTTGAATTAGTTAACAAATTGAATAGTGTTCCTGTCACTCCTGATGTAAAGTTAATCAGTTTTGACGTTTGTTCCTTGTTTACAAAGGTACCGGTTGATGATATTCTTGATTATCTAATATATATATATATATATATATATATATATATATATATATATATATATATATATATATATATATATATATATATATATATATATATATATATATATATATATATACAGAAAGAGAGAGAGAGAGAGAGAGAGAGAGAGAGAGAGAGAGAGAGAGAGAGAGAGAGAGAGAGAGAGAGAGAGAGAGAGAGAGAGAGAGAGAGAGAGAGAGAGAGAGAGAGAGAGAGAGAGAGAGAGAGAGACAGACAGACAGACAGACAGACAGACAGACAGACAGACAGACAGACAGACAGACAGACAGACAGACAGACAGACAGACAGAGACAGACAGACAGAGACAGACAGACAGACAGAGAAAGACAGACAGAGAGACAGACAGACAGACAGACAGACAGACAGACAGACAGACAGACAGACAGACAGACAGACAGACAGACAGACAGACAGATAGACAGACAGACAGACAGACAGACAGAGAGCAAGGAATGGGAAACAAAAATCCATAAACGTACGAAAGAATATAATACCAATATTGTGTAAGCAAAAAAAGAACAATTTCGGAGAAGCAAGAGAGCCGGGACGCATTTTTAAGGTGAGCTCGACTGCGTCTTTCATCTGGATAATCAAAGCAGAAGACACACCATTCTTCGCGCATCACCTGTCGCGCACAAAGGCCCAGAGCCTCCGGGAGGCCACGACCCAACTGCTGAAGTCTTGGGTCGACCAATGTCAGTGGACCTGGAGATGGTACGACCAATCATCGTACGATGGTACGATGATGATTGGTACGTATTGATTGGTACGTACGATGGTACGTATCATCCCCAGCACCGCCAGCGGTGCTGGGGATGATACGACCAATGTAAGCGGTACTGGAGATGATACGACCAATGTAAGCGGTACTGGAGATGGTACGACCAATGCCAGCGGTACTGGAGATGGTACGACCAATGCCAGCGGTACTGGAGACGGTACGACCAATGTCAGCGGTACTGGAGATGGTACGACCAATGCCAGCGGTGCTGGGGATGATACGACCAATGTCAGCGGTACTGGAGATGGTACGACCAATGCCAGCGGTGCTGGGGATGATACGACCAATGTCAGCGGTACTGGAGATGGTACGACCAATGTCAGCGGTGCTGGGGATGGTACGACCAATGCCAGCGGTACTGGAGATGGTACGACCAATGTCAGCGGTACTGGAGATGGTACGACCAATGGCAGCGGTACTGGATATGGTACGACCAATGTCAGCGGTACTGGAGACGGTACGACCAATGTCAGCGGTACTGGAGATGGTACGACCAATGCCAGCGGTACTGGAGATGGTACGACCAATGCCAGCGGTACTGGAGATGGTACGACCAATGCCAGCGGTGCTGGGGATGATACGACCAATGTCAGCGGTACTGGAGATGGTACGACCAATGTCAGCGGTGCTGGGGATGGTACGACCAATGCCAGCGGTACTGGAGACGGTACGACCAATGTCAGCGGTACTGGAGATGGTACGACCAATGTCAGCGGTACTGGAGATGGTACGACCAATGCCAGCGGTACTGGAGACGGTACGACCAATGTCAGCGGTACTGGAGATGGTACGACCAATGCCAGCGGTACTGGAGATGGTACGACCAATGTCAGCGGTACTGGATATGGTACGACCAATGTCAGTGGACCTGGAGATGGTACGACCAATGCTAGCGGTACTGGATATGGTACGACCAATGTCAGCGGTACTGGAGATGGTACGACCAATGCCAGTGGTACTGGAGATGGTACGACCAATGTCAGTGGACCTGGAGATGGTACGACCAATGCCAGCGGTACTGGATATGGTACGACCAATATCAGCGGTACTGGAGATGGTACGACCAATGGCAGCGGTACTGGAGATGGTACGACCAATGCCATCGGTACTGGAGATGGTACGACCAATGCCAGCGGTACTGGAGACGGTACGACCAATGCCAGCGGTACTGGAGACGGTACGACCAATGCCAGCGGTACTGGAGACGGTACGACCAATGCCAGCGGTACTGGAGATGGTACGACCAATGCCAGCGGTACTGGAGATGGTACGACCAATGCCATCGGTACTGGAGATGGTACGACCAATGCCAGCGGTACTGGAGACGGTACGACCAATGCCAGCGGTACTGGAGACGGTACGACCAATGCCAGCGGTACTGGAGATGGTACGACCAATGCCAGCGGTACTGGAGATGGTACGACCAATGCCATCGGTGCTGGAGATGGTACGACCAATGCCAGCGGTACTGGAGATGGTACGACCAATGCCAGCGGTACTGGAGACGGTACGACCAATGCCAGCGGTACTGGAGACGGTACGACCAATGCCAGCGGTACTGGAGATGGTACGACCAATGCCAGCGGTACTGGAGACGGTACGACCAATGCCAGCAGTACTGGAGACAGTACGACCAATGCCAGCGGTACTGGAGACGGTACGACCAATTCCAGCGGTACTGGAGACGGTACGACCAATGCCAGCGGTACTGGAGATGGTACGACCAATGCCAGCGGTACTGGAGATGGTACGACCAATGCCAGCGGTACTGGAGACGGTACGACCAATGCCAGCGGTACTGGAGACAGTACGACCAATGCCAGCGGTACTGGAGACGGTACGACCAATGCCAGTGGTACTGGAGATGGGAGCTGGTGGGTCGTATACCCAACTTGCGCCATCATTGCTGCTCTGACGATAGTGCTGATAGGGTTGGTTAACTGACCTCAAGCATCAACTCGAGGTGCACCTCAAGCATCAACTCGAGGCGCACCTCAAGCATCAACTCGAGGCGCACCTCGAGCATCAACTCGAGGCGCACCTCGAGCATCAACTCGAGGCGCACCTCGAGCATCAACTCGAGGCGCACCTCAAGCATCAACTCGAGGCGCACCTCGAGCATCAACTCGAGGCGCACCTCAAGCATCAACTCGAGGCGCACCTCAAGCATCAACTCGAGGCGCACCTCCATATGAATGCCCGGAGACTGAGGTGGTTTATATGAACTTAAAGCATCTCAACTCTGATGATTCCTGGGAATAACGAGAAGGAGGGTCTAGTGAGTGAGCTGGACCGGCATGTATAGGTACTTATACCTTGGGATAAGTGAAATTATTACATATTCCATGATTATTATAATTGTGTGAATGGGGGCCTGACGGCTGAGTGGACAGAACTCGGCATTCGTAGTTTTAAGGTTCCGAGTTCGATCCTCGGGGGAGGCGGAAACAAATGGGCAGAGTTCCTTTCACCCTGATGATTCTGTTCACCTGGCAGTAAATAGACACCTGGGAGTTAGACATCTGCTACGGGCTGCTTCCTGGGGATGTGCAACAAAAAGGAGGCCTGGTTGAGAACCGGACCGCGGGGACGCTAAGCCCCGATATCATCTCAAGATAACCTCAAGATGGGTTGATGGTCTTCTTCATTTATTTTTTTGTAACCAAAAGTCCCTTCAACAATTTATAAATATCTAATCCCACAATAAAGTACTGAATAATTAATTTTCTATTTTAGCCAAATATTGCCTATTTTCAGGTATATTGTGTCACGAACCCTAAACGTTATATTGAGACAATATCCCAATCTGACTACATAACCCCAAAACCTGACCATGTTCACTCTCTTATCGTTTACCGAGCCTATATTATATGCGATCTATTTTATACACTTTCGTACTACTGCAAGAATAACCAAGTTTGCTTATTGACTCAACCACAACTAGGTGAGTACACACCTCTGCTGGTTCAACCACATCAATAGTAAACAACCATGATTCTGCCGCGCCTCATTACGAGATGGAAGAAAGCTAAGGTATTTTGTTGCACAAATAATCAACCTTACTTGTTTGAGCTCTCCTGAGCAACCTTCAAGTTACTCCCTCGAGATAAGACACCTTCAGTGCCACAGTGATAGTTGCAACAACAACAACAACAATTGTTACGGCAACCATAGTAAATTTCTTATCAATTGCAAAAACAAATGGAAGATAATCATCACTATAAGCATGAACAATAATTGTGTCATCATCATCAGCATCAACAGCAGCTTCGGTATCGTCATTAGCAGCAACAAGAACAGTTCCATCATTAACTGCGACAGCAACATAATCATTAGAGACATTTGTGTCAACTGACGCAGCAGGAGTAATAATACACGCACCCAGAGCTGTCACTGGAGCAGGGAGTCTGAGGTGTGATATGATTTATGTATAATCTCCATTAAACTTGATGTACCTTTAGGGATCAATACCGCTGTTCCCTCAAGCCTCATAACTCACCTCGTTCCCGGCCCTACCACCTCTGGAACCATCAATTACGAATCTTCCTCTTTCCTGTTTCCTTTCATTGTCTTCAGTATCTTCTAATTCAAATAGTCTTTATTGTTCTCGTTCACTGTGCCTCTAAGTCAGAAAAATGAGTAATATATCACTTACGTCGTCAAAAGTGGTGCAGTAAAGATTCAACAATACAGTAATTTGGGCAATTTTAGCATATTATATACTAGCAGTACCCGGCCACGCGTTGCTGTGGCTCAGCAAAGCATGTGCGTTATTGAGCCATAGCAACCTTCCCTGTCCCCCAGTCCTCCCCACCATTCCCCCCCCCCCCCCCTCATCCGTCTCCTCAGCCTCCAAACCATTCCCTACTCCACCGTTCACTCGTCCTCCCCCACGATTCCCCAATCCACCATCTCCTCTTCCTACCCACTCCCGTGTTCCTTTGTCCTCCTTTCCATTCTCCATTCACCCATCCCCTCGTCCCCACCATCCCAAACTCCCCCGTCCCCCTCATCCTTCCCCTCCATTACCCCCTTCCTTGTCCCTTCATCCTCCCCACCATCTCTCACTTCCGTCCATTCGTTATCCCCACCATTCCCTACTCCCTCGTCCAATGCCTTCCCAAATGATCTGATGTTCCCATCAGAAAATTGGGAACATCAAGTGATCTGATGTTCCCATCACTGAAATATAAGAAAAACAGGTAAAAAATTAAATGAAAACATGAAAAAATTTAAAATAAAATATACTCACGATATGAACGGTATGGTAAACAACACAGCTCACTTCCAACGCAATTCACACAAAATAATTAAATCAAAATGAAAATAAACCAAAATCTATGAAAATTAAATTTATCAGTGCAATCAGAACACTGAAATGGAAATGTAACATATTTAATATAGCATGTGTGTTGCTCTTACATGCAATAGATGGCTCTGTTTTTTAAGAAAAGCATAGTTTTACTTGTCACAGGTGTGGCATCTATACTTATGCTTGCGAAATGAACGGTATGGTAAACAACACAGCTCAATTCCAACACAATGTCATACTAAATAAATTAATAAAAAATAAAATAAATCGAAATCTATGAAAATAAAATTTATCAATGCAATCGGGAATATTGAAATGGAATTCGTGACATATTCAGTATAGCGTGCATGTTGCTATTATGTGCAACAGATGGCGCTGTTTTTCATAAACGCATGTTTTTACCTGTCACAGGGGTGGCATCTATATAGTACATATATAAAAAGACGCGCATATTCGAAAGCAACGTTGTGTCAAAATTTCAAAGCAATCATTGAAGACCTTTCGGAGATTACAGCAAGTGTTGCTTTTACGTCCAACAGATGGAGCTGTTTAAAAAAAAATCCAGTCACAGGTGAGGCATGTATATAGTAGATATATAAAAACACGCGCCTATTCGAATGCAACGTTGTGTCAAAATTTCAAAGCTATCGGTAAAGAGGTTTCGAAGATATCCATCACATGAAAAACACAGTTTTTCAGGAAAAGCATGTTTTTTACCGTCACAGACGTGACATCTATATAGTATACATAAAAAAATCTTGCATTTTGTGATTGGTTCCTAGCAATAATATCCTTCAGGACTCTTTCCTCTTTAGGCAATTATCAATGCACAAACAACAAGAAATGTTGACACCAGCAGTGATCACCTGCAGTTTGGATAATGTCTGAAATAGGGGATTTGCTTGCTGGAGAGTTTTCGAACACAGATTCATCTGTTTGTAATTTTACATTTTCCAAATATTAAACAGAAAAACTCGTCATTTCCATGATTATAGCATAAATGTTCTCCATATTTATTATTCTATTTGAATATATGGATTCATAACCAAAAATGGCGAGACAAAACAAAGCTTTGCATGGGTCAAAAGACTTTCAGCAGTTGGCTTTCTATGTTCTTAAGATGGTTGGAGCAATGAGCCAGATATTTTGTCTTTGGTCTCCAAGATGGTAGAATATACCTGAGAGTGAGCAGGCTGTTGTTATATGGTTGAGAGTGTTTAATATGTAGTGCTTCGCTGATTCATAATCTTCAATTGTCTTGTGTCTGATGTCTACTTCGGTTGGTCAGAATTTCTCTGGAGATGATTTAGTTGTCTGTACATTGTCACGAGCCTTGAAGGACATATTGTCTTACTGAGATCATTGGGGCCGACAGTCTCCCAAGTGAGCTTGTGAAGGCACAGACAACATTCGCCTCTTTCATGACCCTTGGTGTCTGGAGAGTGTTTCATGACCCTTGATGTCTGGAGAGTGTTTCATGACCCTTGGTGTCTGGAGAGTGTTTCATGACCCTTGGTGTCTGGAGAGTGTTTCATGACCCTTGGTGTCTGGAGAGTGTTTCATAACCCTTGGTGTCATGAGAGTGTTTCATGACCCTTGGTGTCTGGAGAGTGTTTCATGACCCTTGGTGTCTGGAGAGTGTTTCATGAGCCTTGGTGTCTGGTGAGTGTTTCATGACCCTTGGTGTTTGCAGAGTGTTTCATGACCCCTGGTGTCAGGGGAGTGTTTCATGACCCTCAGTGTCTGGAGAGTGTTTCATGATCCTTGGTGTCTGGAGTGTTTCATGACTCATGGTATCTGGAGAGTGTTTCATGACCCTTGGTGTATGGAGAGTGTTTCATGACCCTTGGTGTCTGGAGAGTGTTTCATGACCCTTGAAGTCTGCTGAGTGTTTCATGACCCTTGGTGTCTGGAGAGTGTTTCATGACCCCTGGTACCTGCAGAGTGTTTCATGACCCTTGGTGCCTGGAGAGTGTTTCTTGACCCTAGGTGTTTGGAGAGTGTTTCATGACCCTTGGTGTCTGGTGAGGGGTTCATGACCCTCGGTGTCTAAAGAGTGTTTCATGACCCTTAGTGTCTGGAGAGTGTTTCATGACTCTTGGTATCTGGAGAGTGTTTCATGACCCTTGGTGTCTGGAGAGTGTTTCATGACCCTTGGTGTCTGGAGAGTTTTCATGACCCTTGGTGTCTGGAGAGTGTTTCAAGATCCTTGGTGTCTGGAGAGTGTTTCATGACCCTTGTTGTCTGGAGAGTGTTTCATGACCCTTGGTGTCTGGAGAGTGTTTCATGACCCTTGGTGTCTAGTGAGTGTTTCATGACCCTTGGTGTCTGGAGAGTGTTTCATGACCCTTGTTGTCTAGAGAGTGTTTCATGACCCTTGGTGTCTGGAGAGTGTTTCATGACCCTTGGTGTCTGGAGAGTGTTTCATGATCCTTGCTGTCTGGTTAGTGTTTCATGACCCCTGGTGTCTGGAGAGTGTTTCATGACCGTTGGTGTCTGGAGAGTGTTTCATGACCCTTGGTGTCTGGAGAGTGTTTCATGACCCTTGGTATCTGGAGAGTGTTTCATCACCCTTCGTGTCTGGAGAGTGTTTCATGACCCTTGGTGTCTAGAGAGTGTTTCATGACCCTTGGTGTCTGGAGAGTGTTTCATGACCCTTGGTATCTGGAGAGTATTTGATGACCCTTGGTGTCTGGTGAGTGTTTCATGACCCCTGGCGTTTGGAGAGTGTTTCATGACCCCTGGTGTCTGGAGAGTGTTTCATGACCCTTGGTGTCTGGAGAGTGTTTCATGACCCTTGGTGTCTGGAGAGTGTTTCATGACCCTTGAAGTCTGCTGAGTGTTTCATGACCCTTGGTGTCTGGAGAGTGTTTCATGACCCCTGGTACCTGCAGAGTGTTTCATGACCCTTGGTGCCTGGAGAGTGTTTCTTGACCCTAGGTGTTTGGAGAGTGTTTCATAACCCTTGGTGTCTGGTGAGATGTTCATGACCCTCGGTGTCTAAAGAGTGTTTCATGACCCTTAGTGTCTGGAGAGTGTTTCATGACTCTTGGTATCTGGAGAGTGTTTCATGACCCTTGGTGTCTGGAGAGTGTTTCATGACCCTTGGTGTCTGGAGAGTTTTCATGACCCTTGGTGTCTGGAGAGTGTTTCAAGATCCTTGGTGTCTGGAGAGTGTTTCATGACCCTTGTTGTCTGGAGAGTGTTTCATGACCCTTGGTGTCTGGAGAGTGTTTCATGACCCTTGGTGTCTAGTGAGTGTTTCATGACCCTTGGTGTCTGGAGAGTGTTTCATGACCCTTGTTGTCTAGAGAGTGTTTCATGACCCTTGGTGTCTGGAGAGTGTTTCATGACCCTTGGTGTCTGGAGAGTGTTTCATGATCCTTGCTGTCTGGTTAGTGTTTCATGACCCCTGGTGTCTGGAGAGTGTTTCATGACCGTTGGTGTCTGGAGAGTGTTTCATGACCCCTGGTGTCTGGAGAGTGTTTCATGACCCTTGGTATCTGGAGAGTGTTTCATCACCCTTGGTGTCTGGAGAGTGTTTCATGACCCTTGGTGTCTAGAGAGTGTTTCATGACCCTTGGTGTCTGGAGAGTGTTTCATGACCCTTGGTATCTGGAGAGTATTTGATGACCCTTGGTGTCTGGTGAGTGTTTCATGACCCCTGGCGTTTGGAGAGTGTTTCATGACCCCTGGTGTCTGGAGAGTGTTTCATCACCCTTGGTGTCTGGAGAGTGTTTCATGACCCTTGGTGTCTAGAGAGTGTTTCATGACCCTTGGTGTCTGGAGAGTGTTTCATGACCCTTGTTGTCTAGAGAGTGTTTCATGACCCTTGGTGTCTGGAGAGTGTTTCATGACCCTTGGTGTCTGGAGAGTGTTTCATGATCCTTGCTGTCTGGTTAGTGTTTCATGACCCCTGGTGTCTGGAGAGTGTTTCATGACCGTTGGTGTCTGGAGAGTGTTTCATGACCCTTGGTGTCTGGAGAGTGTTTCATGACCCTTGGTATCTGGAGAGTGTTTCATCACCCTTCGTGTCTGGAGAGTGTTTCATGACCCTTGGTGTCTAGAGAGTGTTTCATGACCCTTGGTGTCTGGAGAGTGTTTCATGACCCTTGGTATCTGGAGAGTATTTGATGACCCTTGGTGTCTGGTGAGTGTTTCATGACCCCTGGCGTTTGGAGAGTGTTTCATGACCCCTGGTGTCTGGAGAGTGTTTCATGACCCTTGGTGTCTGGAGAGTGTTTCATGACCCTTGGTGTCTGGAGAGTGTTTCATGACCCTTGAAGTCTGCTGAGTGTTTCATGACCCTCGGTGTCTAAAGAGTGTTTCATGACCCTTAGTGTCTGGAGAGTGTTTCATGACTCTTGGTATCTGGAGAGTGTTTCATGACCCTTGGTGTCTGGAGAGTGTTTCATGACCCTTGGTGTCTGGAGAGTTTTCATGACCCTTGGTGTCTGGAGAGTGTTTCAAGATCCTTGGTGTCTGGAGAGTGTTTCATGACCCTTGTTGTCTGGAGAGTGTTTCATGACCCTTGGTGTCTGGAGAGTGTTTCATGACCCTTGGTGTCTAGTGAGTGTTTCATGACCCTTGGTGTCTGGAGAGTGTTTCATGACCCTTGTTGTCTAGAGAGTGTTTCATGACCCTTGGTGTCTGGAGAGTGTTTCATGACCCTTGGTGTCTGGAGAGTGTTTCATGATCCTTGCTGTCTGGTTAGTGTTTCATGACCCCTGGTGTCTGGAGAGTGTTTCATGACCGTTGGTGTCTGGAGAGTGTTTCATGACCCTTGGTGTCTGGAGAGTGTTTCATGACCCTTGGTATCTGGAGAGTGTTTCATCACCCTTCGTGTCTGGAGAGTGTTTCATGACCCTTGGTGTCTAGAGAGTGTTTCATGACCCTTGGTGTCTGGAGAGTGTTTCATGACCCTTGGTATCTGGAGAGTATTTGATGACCCTTGGTGTCTGGTGAGTGTTTCATGACCCCTGGCGTTTGGAGAGTGTTTCATGACCCCTGGTGTCTGGAGAGTGTTTCATGACCCTTGGTGTCTGGAGAGTGTTTCATGACCCTTGGTGTCTGGAGAGTGTTTCATGACCCTTGAAGTCTGCTGAGTGTTTCATGACCCTTGGTGTCTGGAGAGTGTTTCATGACCCCTGGTACCTGCAGAGTGTTTCATGACCCTTGGTGCCTGGAGAGTGTTTCTTGACCCTAGGTGTTTGGAGAGTGTTTCATAACCCTTGGTGTCTGGTGAGATGTTCATGACCCTCGGTGTCTAAAGAGTGTTTCATGACCCTTAGTGTCTGGAGAGTGTTTCATGACTCTTGGTATCTGGAGAGTGTTTCATGACCCTTGGTGTCTGGAGAGTGTTTCATGACCCTTGGTGTCTGGAGAGTTTTCATGACCCTTGGTGTCTGGAGAGTGTTTCAAGATCCTTGGTGTCTGGAGAGTGTTTCATGACCCTTGTTGTCTGGAGAGTGTTTCATGACCCTTGGTGTCTGGAGAGTGTTTCATGACCCTTGGTGTCTAGTGAGTGTTTCATGACCCTTGGTGTCTGGAGAGTGTTTCATGACTCTTGTTGTCTAGAGAGTGTTTCATGACCCTTGGTGTCTGGAGAGTGTTTCATGACCCTTGGTGTCTGGAGAGTGTTTCATGATCCTTGCTGTCTGGTTAGTGTTTCATGACCCCTGGTGTCTGGAGAGTGTTTCATGACCGTTGGTGTCTGGAGAGTGTTTCATGACCCCTGGTGTCTGGAGAGTGTTTCATGACCCTTGGTATCTGGAGAGTGTTTCATCACCCTTGGTGTCTGGAGAGTGTTTCATGACCCTTGGTGTCTAGAGAGTGTTTCATGACCCTTGGTGTCTGGAGAGTGTTTCATGACCCTTGGTATCTGGAGAGTATTTGATGACCCTTGGTGTCTGGTGAGTGTTTCATGACCCCTGGCGTTTGGAGAGTGTTTCATGACCCCTGGTGTCTGGAGAGTGTTTCATCACCCTTGGTGTCTGGAGAGTGTTTCATGACCCTTGGTATCTAGAGAGTGTTTCATGACCCTTGGTGTCTGGAGAGTGTTTCATGACCCTTGTTGTCTAGAGAGTGTTTCATGACCCTTGGTGTCTAGAGAGTGTTTCATGACCCTTGGTGTCTGGAGAGTGTTTCATGATCCTTGCTGTCTGGTTAGTGTTTCATGACCCCTGGTGTCTGGAGAGTGTTTCATGACCGTTGGTGTCTGGAGAGTGTTTCATGACCCTTGGTGTCTGGAGAGTGTTTCATGACCCTTGGTATCTGGAGAGTGTTTCATCACCCTTCGTGTCTGGAGAGTGTTTCATGACCCTTGGTGTCTAGAGAGTGTTTCATGACCCTTGGTGTCTGGAGAGTGTTTCATGACCCTTGGTATCTGGAGAGTATTTGATGACCCTTGGTGTCTGGTGAGTGTTTCATGACCCCTGGCGTTTGGAGAGTGTTTCATGACCCCTGGTGTCTGGAGAGTGTTTCATGACCCTTGGTGTCTGGAGAGTGTTTCATGACCCTTGGTGTCTGGAGAGTGTTTCATGACCCTTGAAGTCTGCTGAGTGTTTCATGACCCTTGGTGTCTGGAGAGTGTTTCATGACCCCTGGTACCTGCAGAGTGTTTAATGACCCTTGGTGCCTGGAGAGTGTTTCTTGACCCTAGGTGTTTGGAGAGTGTTTCATGACCCTTGGTGTCTGGTGAGGGGTTCATGACCCTCGGTGTCTAAAGAGTGTTTCATGACCCTTAGTGTCTGGAGAGTGTTTCATGACTCTTGGTATCTGGAGAGTGTTTCATGACCCTTGGTGTCTGGAGAGTGTTTCATGACCCTTGGTGTCTGGAGAGTTTTCATGACCCTTGGTGTTTGGAGAGTGTTTCAAGATCCTTGGTGTCTGGAGAGTGTTTCATGACCCTTGTTGTCTGGAGAGTGTTTCATGACCCTTGGTGTCTGGAGAGTGTTTCATGACCCTTGGTGTCTAGTGAGTGTTTCATGACCCTTGGTGTCTGGAGAGTGTTTCATGACCCTTGTTGTCTAGAGAGTGTTTCATGACCCTTGGTGTCTGGAGAGTGTTTCATGACCCTTGGTGTCTGGAGAGTGTTTCATGATACTTGCTGTCTGGTTAGTGTTTCATGACCCCTGGTGTCTGGAGAGTGTTTCATGACCGTTGGTGTCTGGAGAGTGTTTCATGACCCTTGGTGTCTGGAGAGTGTTTCATGACCCTTGGTATCTGGAGAGTGTTTCATCACCCTTGGTGTCTGGAGAGTGTTTCATGACCCTTGGTGTCTAGAGAGTGTTTCATGACCCTTGGTGTCTGGAGAGTGTTTCATGACCCTTGGTATCTGGAGAGTATTTGATGACCCTTGGTGTCTGGTGAGTGTTTCATGACCCCTGGCGTTTGGAGAGTGTTTCATGACCCCTGGTGTCTGGAGAGTGTTTCATCACCCTTGGTGTCTGGAGAGTGTTTCATGACCCTTGGTGTCTAGAGAGTGTTTCATGACCCTTGGTGTCTGGAGAGTGTTTCATGACCCTTGGTGTTTGGAGAGTGTTTCATGACCCTTGGTGTCTGGAGAGTGTTTCATGATCCATGGTGTCTAGAGTGTTTCATGACCCTTGGTGTCTGGAGTGTTTCATGACCCTTGGTGTCTGGAGTGTTTCATGACACTTGGTGTCTGGAGTGTTTCATGATCCTTCCTGTCTGGTGAGTGTTTCATGATCCTTACTGTCTGGTGAGTGTTTCCTGACCCTTGGAGTCGGGAGTGTTTCATGATCCTTGGTGTCTGGAGAGTGTTTCGTGACCCTTGGTTTCTGGAGAGTGTTTCATGACCCATAGTGTCTGGAGAGTGTTTCATGACCCTTGGTGTCTGGAGAGTGTTTCATGACCCTTGGTGTCTGGTGAGTGTTTCATGACCCTTGGTGCCTGGAGAGTGTTTCATGACCCTTGGTGTCTGGTGAGTATTTCACGCCCCTTGGTATCAGGAGTGTTTCATGACCCTTGGTGTCTGGAGAGTGTTTCATGACCCTCGGTGTCTGGAGAGTGTTTCATGACCCTTGGTGTCTGGAGAGTGTTTCATGACCCTAGGTGTCTGGTGAGTGTTTCATGACCCCTGGTGTCTGGAGAGTGTTTCATGACCCTCGGTGTCTGGAGAGTGTTTCATGACCCTTGGTGTCTGGTGAGTGTTTCCTGACCCTTGGGGTCTGGAGAGTGTTTCATGACCCTTGGTGTCTGGAGAGTGTTTCATGACCCCTGGTGTCTGGAAAGTGTTTCATGACCCTTGGTGTCTGGAGAGTGTTTCATGACCCTTGGTGTCTGGAGAGTGTTTCATGACCCCTGGTGTCTGGAGAGCGTTTCATGACCCTTGGTGTCTGGAGAGTGTTTCATGACCCTTGGTGTCTGGAGAGTGTTTCATGACCCTTGGTGTCTGGAGAGTGTTTCATGACCCTTGGTGTCTGGAGAGTGTTTCATGACCCTTGGTGTCTGGAGAGTGTTTCATGA
Source organism: Procambarus clarkii (assembly GCF_040958095.1). NCBI lineage: Eukaryota > Metazoa > Arthropoda > Malacostraca > Decapoda > Cambaridae > Procambarus > Procambarus clarkii. The sequence goes on along the minus strand of NC_091205.1, from coordinate 6,696,736 downwards.
CCCTTGGGGTCTGGTGAGTGTTTCATGGCCCTTGGTGTCTGGAGTGTTTCATGGCCCTTGGTGTCTGGTGAGCGTTTCATGACCCTTGGTGTCTGGTGAGTGTTTCATGAGCACAATAAACTACCGCTCACAGGATGAGTATGGGGTGCACAATAAACTACCGCTCACAGGATGAGTATGGGGTGCACAATAAACTACCGCTCACAGGATGAGTATGGGGTGCACAATAAACTACCGCTCACAGGATGAGTATAGGGTGCACAATAAACTACCGCTCACAGGATGAGTATGGAGTGCACAATGAACTACCGCTCACAGGATGAGTATAGGGTGCACAATAAACTACCGCTCACAGGATGAGTATAGGGTGCACAATAAACTACCGCTCACAGGATGAGTATGGGGTGCACAATAAACTACCGCTCACAGGATGAGTATGGGGTGCACAATAAACTACCGCTCACAGGATGAGTATAGGGTGCACAATAAACTACCGCTCACAGGATGAGTATAGGGTGCACAATAAACTACCGCTCACAGGATGAGTATAGGGTGCACAATAAACTACCGCTCACGGGATGAGTATAGGGTGCACAATAAACTACCGCTCACAGGATGAGTATAGGGTGCACAATAAACTACCGCTCACAGGATGAGTATAGGGTGCACAATAAACTACCGCTCACAGGATGAGTATAGGGTGCACAATAAACTACCGCTCACAGGATGAGTATGGGGTGCACAATAAACTACCGCTCACAGGATGAGTATAGGGTGCACAATAAACTACCGCTCACAGGATGAGTATGGGGTGCACAATAAACTACCGCTCACAGGATGAGTATGGGGTGCTCAATAAACTACCGCTCACAGGATGAGTATAGGGTGCACAATAAACTACCGCTCACAGGATGAGTATGGGGTGCACAATAAACTACCGCTCACAGGATGAGTATGGGGTGCACAATAAACTACCGCTCTCAGCATGAGTATGGGGTGAACAATAAACTATGAGCTTCCGGCGGTAACAATCAATAAACAGTTCTCACGGGAAAGAGCCGAGTTGCCAGATTGCGTCAGTTGTCCCCACATTTGTCAAGTGCCAAACTGTCGTAAGTCACAGAAGGGAGGGAGCGACTGGGTGGGCCTGGAGGTGGGTCGAGGAGGTCAACATGACCTGAACGAGGGGTGGCCTCGGAGGTGCGGAGTTGGGGGTCGAGAAGGTCATCAGCGGGCGCCGGGAGGGACAAGGGCCTCCCTAATCACCCATGTGAACCAATAATATATGGAACGTTTCCTGTCGTAACTGACGTCGCCGGGGACAGGAGAAAGACAGATAGCAGGAATGGAGAGATGAGGAGGAAAATGGATATATAAGGGGGAATAATAACTGTTTCCGTAACTGTACTACCAACTGTTACCCGCTTAATAGCGAATGTATATTAAATATGAATATTACGCACAATAATGTTGCTGAAAAATGTGGACCGAACTACACAATAGAAATTGAGGAGACGACGGCGTAATGCCTCCCTCGTCTCATCACAATCGGCTCAATAATGGTACTGGACGCGCCGAAACGTCGACGTCTTTTCAATTTCTAGTGTGTGGTTTGGTCAACATGAATATTACATGAGTACTGAAGTTAAACATTAATGTTGTACACTTGTGAAAACAGTCAATTAATACTAGTTTTCCCGCTAATCCGGTAATGAACACACACAGGTCGTAAGATCTCACGCAATCAGCACGTAAATCTTCTGGTATAGTTCTGAATGCGTCCAGGAAAAACAAAATAGCACTTCGGCTTAAACAAAGAAAATGTCGCCCAGCACCAGAAGACTTTATTCCCAAAACACGTTTCATAGTTAGAAAGTAATTCACAATAATTGCTTTTGTAATCATTCATTAGTACTCGTCAATCCACACAAAATAAATGTATAACGTACGTGTCCACTGTTCCAATGATTAAAGAGTTCTTCCCAGCCAGAGGAGTGTTTACTGACACTACCTCTTGCCTCACACACTGACCTGAGCGACGACTAAAGTATGTTAATAACACACAAGGTTGAGGTGGCCCCATTAACAGTGGATATCTAGTTCCTCTATGTATGTCTTCTATGCTCCTAAGAGAGAACTGTGGCAATGCACCTCCAATGTACCTAATAAATATTGATTAACTTTGATTCTTTATCCGCGTAACAAAGTATTTTTCACTGATTAATTTTGTACATATTTCATAAATTTCATTGATTATCCTAATGCAAAGGATAAACTGTTCAACACGGGTGGTACACGAACAAGGGGACACAGGTGGAAACTGAGTACCCAAATGAGCCACAGGGACGTTAGAAAGAACTTTTTCAGTGTCATAGTAGTTAACAGGTGGAATGCATTAGGCAGTGATGTGGTGGAGGCTGACTCCATACACGGTTTCAAATGTAGATATGATAGAGCCCAGTAGGCTTAGGAATTTGTACATCAGTTGATTGACGGTTGAGAGGCGGGACCAAAGAGCCAGAGCTCACCCCCGCAAGCACAACTTGGTGAGTACACACACAAGCGTCTTAGTGTGTGTTCTTATCGATAAGAGTGGTCACCGGACTATTGGTCTCTGTGCTGCTTCAATAACAGTGAACTGAGAAACCATTCAGATCTTGACGTAAACACATCTGTGCAGATAGACAACAACAATGTGGCATTTACTCCTAAAGAAACTGATATCGAATCTTAAGGGCCTTTTCAGTCTTCCGTGTAGTTTGAAGAATCCGTTTATTATAAACTTATAACATTGTATTTGTTAAAGTATATTTTCATGTGTCTCATTTATATACAGTAATTTATATATGTCATATTATTGTGTATTGTAGAATAAAAACTCACACTATTGTATATGTGAAATTTATGTAAGAAATTTATATAAAGTTTTTCGCACTCTCTTGAGTGCTTTATTAAGGTCTCAGTGTGTGGTTAGGATGAGACTTACATTTTAACGTCTAATCATTAGACGTTGAGCTTTAAGTCTCGTCGTAACCACACACTCAGACCTTGACAAAGCACTCAAGAGAGTGCGAAGGATGGCATACATTCTTTACATAAATTTCCCAAATACACAAATGTGTTTTTAATCCTATGTTATTATAACTGTGAGAAGACATTACCATTATTTGCTGTCTATTTTATTATCTTTCTCTCCTTTTTTAACATTGGTGGGTACAGGAGCATCTGCCTCTCACTCCTGTTATCTGGTTATGAACTTTCTCTTCCCATAGTTCATGGTAAACCTTACGCAGCTAGTCTTCCCGAGAACACGAAACGCCAATCGGCTTACAACCTTGTCTCGATTTATTTGTGGGCAAATAGGGGCGGAAAGTTGTCGATGGGTGCCGAGTCAATGATGTGTGACGACGTAACGTTTAGGGAGCACATGTGTGTGACGACGTAACGTTTAGAGAGCACATGTGTGTGACGACGTAACGTTTAGGGAGCACATGTGTGTGACGACGTAACGTTTAGGGAGCACATGTGTGTGACGACGTAACGTTTAGAGAGCACATGTGTGTGACGACGTAACGTTTAGGGAGCACATGTGTGTGACGACGTAACGTTTAGGGAGCACATGTGTGTGACGACGTAACGTTTAGGGAGCACATGTGTGTGACGACGTAACGTTTAGGGAGCACATGTGTGTGACGACGTAACGTTTAGGGAGCACATGTGTGTGACGACGTAACGTTTAGGGAGCACATGTGTGTGACGACGTAACGTTTAGGGAGCACAACCAAGCAAATATTGCGTCAACTAGACAACTGATTGTATGGATTATGAAAATCTTCAAATCCAGGGATTCCATCACAGTGCTAATACTATTCAAATCACTTGTAGTGTCCCGCCTTGAGTACTGCTCGATACTCCCTTCCCTCTTCAAGAGCAGTAGAGGGCTTAAATAAAGGTAATACAGCGAACATATACGGCATACATAGACACGATAAAACACCTCAACTATTGGGATCGTCTCAAAACTCGAAAAATGTACTCTCTGGAAAGGAGACGAAATAAAATACCAGATAATATTCATATGGAAAATACTGGAGGGCCAGGTCCCTAATTTGCACAGTAAAACAACAACATACTGGAGTAAACGATATGGAAGGAAATGCAGAATAGAGCCGGTGAAGAGTAGAGACGCCATAGCCACAATCAGAGAGCTCTCTCTGAACATGAGAGGTATACAGTTGTTCAATATCCTCCCAGCAAACAAAGGAAATATTGGAGAAACAAATTTGAAAGTCTTCAAGAAAAAAAAATGAATAGTTATCGGTAAGAAGTGCCGGACACACCAGCCGTGGGCCAGCAGGCTACTCCAAGACACAGGCAGTTGGACCAAGCTCTCACAACTAATGCCTGCGCCGGGAATAGTTTGGAGATCAGAACAACAGGAACCCCATTAGGGTACGATCCCCGGGTAATCAAGGGAGGAGAGTCAAGTTTGTACTTACCTAGTTGTATTCACCTAGTTGTGATTGCGGGGTTTAACATCTGGCTCTTTGGTCCCGCCTCTCTGCTGTCAATTAACTGGTGTACAGATTCCTGAGCCTACTGTGCTCTATCATATCTACATTTGAAACTGTGTATGGAGCCAGTCTCCACCACATCACTGCCAAATGCATTCTACTTGTTAACTACTCTGACTTTAAAACAGTTCTTTCCAACGTCCCTGTGGCTCATTTGGGTACTCAGTTTCCACCTGTGTCCCCTTGTTCGCGTCCCGCCAGTGTTGACTAGTTTATCCTTGTTTACCCGGTCGATTTCCCTGTGGATTTTGTGTGTTGTGATCATGTCCCCCCTTACTCTTCTGTCTTCCAGTGTCGTAAGGTGCATTTCCTGCAGCCTTTCTTCATAACTCATGCCTCTTAGTTCTGGGACTAGTCTAGTAGCATACCTTTGGACATTTTCCAGCTTCGTCTTGTGCTTGACAAGGTACGGGCTCCATGCTGGGGCCGCATACTCCAGGATTGGTCTTACATATGTGGTGTACAAGATTCTGAATGATTCCTTACACAGGTTCCTGAACGTTGTTCTGATGTTAGCCAGCCTGGCGTATGCCGCAGACGTTATTCTTTTTATGTGGTCATCAGGTGACAAGTTTGGTGTGATATCAACTCTTAGATCTTTCTCTCTGTCTGTTTCATTAAGTACTTCATCTCCTATTCTGTATCCTGTGTCTGGCCTCCTGTTTCCACTGCCTACTTTCATTACTTTGCATTTACTCGTGTTGAACTTCAACAGCCATTTGTTGGCCTCAGTCTATCTAGGTGATCTTGTAGCCTCCTACTATCATCCTCTGTTTCAATCCTCCTCATAATTTTTGCATCATAGGCAAACATTGGGAGAAATGAATCTATACTCTCTGGAAGATCATTTACATATACCAGAAACAGTATAGGTCCAAGGACTGACCCCTGCGGGACTCCACTTGTAACGTCTAGCCAATCTGAGACCTCACCCATCACACAGACTCGTTGTCTCCTGTTGCTTAAGTACTCCTTAATCCAACGGAGTACCTTCCCTTTCACTCCTGTCTGCATCTCCATCTTTTTCACTAGCCTCTTGTGTGGTACTGTATCAAAGGCTTTCTGACAATCCAAAAATATGCAGTCTGCCCACCCTTCTCTTGCTTGCCTTATTTTTGTTGCCTGGTCGTAGAATTCAAGTAACCCTGTGAGGCAGGACCTGCCATCCCTGAACCCATGTTGATGCTGTGTTACAAAGTTCCTTCGCTCCAGATGTTCCACTAGCTTTCTTCGCACAATCTTCTCCATCAGCTTGCGTGGTATGCAGGTTAGGGACACTGGCCTGTAATTAAGTGCCTCCTGTCTGTCCCCTTTCTTGTATATCGGGACTACGTTAGCTGCTTTCCAAATTTCTGGCAGTTCCCCTGTTGCCAGTGATTTGTTATACACTACGGAGAGTGGTAGGCACAGTTCTTCTGCTCCTTCCTTTAGTATCCAAGGGGAGATTCCATCTGGGCCTATAGCCTTTGTCACATCCAACTCTAGTAAACACTTCCTTACTTCCCCGCTGGTAATAATCTCAAACTCTTCCAGTGGTTCCTGGTTAGCTATTCCCTCTCTTATCTCTGGAATTTCTCCTTGCTCTAAGGTGAAGACCTCCTGGAATTTCTTATTCAGTTCCTCACACACTTCCTTGTCGTTTGTAGTGAATCCTTCTGCCCCTATCCTTAATTTCATACTTTTGTTTTTCTCCTGATGAGGCTATGCAGCAATTTAGGCTGAGTCTTTGACTTGCTTGCGATGTCATTTTCGTATTGTCTTTCTGCCTCTCTTCTCATCCTAACATATTAATTTCTGGCATTCTGGTATCATTCTCTGCTCTCCAGTGTCCTGTTATCCCTATAGTTTCTCCATGCTCTTTTACTTTGCTGCTTAGCTAGCCTACATCTCTGATTAAACCATGAGTTTCTCATCTTCATTTCACTGTTTTTCTTTTGGGCTGGGACAAACTTGTTTGCTGCGTGCTTGCACTTCTGCGTGATGTAGTCCATCATATCTTGGACCATCTTTCCCCTGAGCTCTGTTTCTCATGCAATTTCTGTTAGGAATTTTCTTATCTCCTCATAGTTTCCTTTCGGTATGCTAACGTTTTGGTTTCGGTATCCCTCCTCGAGTTCAATAAACGTTCTTCAATCAGGTACTCAAACACCAAAACACTGTGATTGCTCATTCCTACTGGGGCCTCAAAACCGATTTCTCTTATGTCGGAGTCGTTCAGGGTGAAGACTAGGTCGAGTTTCGCTGGTTCGTCATTTCCTCTCATCCTTGTGGGTTCTCTGACATGCTGAGTTAAAAAGTTTCTAGTCACCACCTCCAGTAGTTTGGCTCTCCACGTATCCTCGCCTGCATGCGGTTCCTTGTTCTCCCAGTCTATCCTTCCGTGATTAAAGTCCCCCATGAAGAGCAGGTGGGATCTATTTCTACAGGCAGTAGAGGCTGCCCTCTCAATTATAGTATTAACTGCCATGTTGTTGTTTTCATACTCTTGACTGGGTCTTCTGTCATTTGGTGGAGGGTTGGATATTACTGCTACTACTATTCTTGGTCCTCCCATTGTCATGGTGCCTGCTATATAGTCTCTGAACCCCTCACAGCCCGGGATAGCCATCTCTTTAAAACTCCATTCCTTTCTCATGAGTAGGGTTACTCCGCCTTCTCCCTTACCTTCCCTCTCTTTCCTTATTACTGTGTACTCCTGGGGAAACACGGCATTCGTTATGATTCCATACAGTTTTGTTTCCGTGAGTCCAATTACATCTGGGTTCACTTCTTGTACTCTTTCCCTTACTTCACTTGTCTTGCTTGTGATCCCATCTATGTTCGAGTACATCACCCTGAAACTGACTCTCTTCTGCTTCTCCTCTGGGGGGGATGGGGGGGGACCTGTGGGATCTAGGGTGAGTGGTAGCATGGACTATCTGGTACTGGGAGACTGGTGGAGGAGGAAGGGTTAGGGGGGGAGGAGAGGGAGGGTAGGGGGAGAGTGAGAGGGGGAGGGTTGGGGGGGGAGTGAGAGGGGGAGGGTTGTGGGTGAGAGTGGGAGGGTTGGGGGAGCATGGGGGGAAGAGAGGCTTTGGGACATGGGTGGGTGGGGCTTGGTAGGGCATAAAAGGGGGGGAGGGGGGGAAAGGAAGGCTGAGGTGGGTGAGGAAGAGGGGAGGGTTTAGGGGAGTGGTGGAGAGGGGAAGACTTAGGTGGGATGGGGAGAGTGAGGGGCTTAGGGTGGCGGGGGAGAACGGAGGGCTTGTGGTAGGAGAGATGGGAGGGCATGTGGGAGAAGGGAGGGCTTGGGGGATGGGGCAGAAGGGAGGTCCTTGGGAGAGGGGTGAGTGGGAAGAGGGAGTGAAGTTTGCTAGACAGCATTTTCTTGCTAACAGTTCCTCTTTCGTGATTTCGCTCATGAATACCACCTTTATCATTCGGTCTCTGTCCTTGTTGTACTTTCCAAGCCTTTGGTTAGTTTCCTCCATCCTTACCTCTTTAAGGATCTCAGTAACTATGTTTTTGTCCATGTCTCTCCGCTCATTTGGGCTGGTCCCTGCTTGTTCTTTAATGCCTGCTACAACTACTACTCTTTTTCTCTCTATCAGCCGGCTAGTACATCTTGCTGCTTCCTGAGAGGAAGCCACTTCCATGGCAACTTCCCTAACTGCAGACCTAGCTTCAGGGCTCTTTTCAAACATTTCAGTATATGAGAGCTGAGTTGTGGAGGTTCCCTCCACAGTGGCATTCCCATCTCCCTGAGGTACGGTTTGTGTCTGGTATTGTGGAGGAGTCTCCTTCAGGCTCCTTATCTCCTCCTTTGCTGCCCTTAGTTCATCTTGCAGGTTGACTACTGTCTCCCTCATTACCCTCAGTTCTTCACTGAATTCCTCCCACATTTGCTGGAGTACTTCCTTCATCCAGTCTTCCTGTTCAACCCCATCCTCTGTGTTTGTTCCAGCTGCGATTGTCCTCCTGCGTTTGTCACCCTGAGTTCGTGTCCCTTCCATGTTTTCCCTATGAAAGAGAGAGAGAGAGAGAGAGAGAGAGAGAGAGAGAGAGAGAGAGAGAGAGAGAGAGAGAGAGAGAGAGAGAGAGAGAGAGAGAGAGAGAGAGAGAGAGAGAGAGAGAGAGAGAGAGAGAGAGAGAGAGAGAGAGAGAGAGAGAGAGAGAGAGAGAGAGAGAGAGAGAGAGAGAGAGAGAGAGAGAGAGAGAGAGAGAGAGAGAGGAGAGAGAGAGAGGAGAGAGAGGAGAGGGGTAGGGGTTAGAGAGAGAGAGAGAGAGAGAGAGAGAGAGAGAGAGAGAGAGAGAGAGAGAGAGAGAGAGAGAGAGAGAGAGAGAGAGAGAGAGAGAGAGAGAGAGAGAGAGAGAGAGAGAGAGAGAGAGAGAGAGAGAGAGAGAGAGGAGAGAGAGAGAGGAGAGAGAGGAGAGGGGTAGGGGTTAGAGAGAGAGAGAGAGAGAGAGAGAGAGAGAGAGAGAGAGAGAGAGAGAGAGAGAGAGAGAGAGAGAGAGAGAGAGAGAGAGAGAGGAGATTAGCTGTGTGTGTGTGTGTGTGTGTGTGTGTGTGTGTGTGTGTGTGTGTGTGTGTGTGTGTGTGTGTGTGTGTGTGTGTGTGTGTGTGTGTGTGTGTGTGTGAGTGTGTGTGTGTGTGTGTGTGTGTGTGTGTGTGTGTGTGTGTGTGTGTGTGTGTGTGTGTGTGTGTGTGTGTGTGTGTGTGTGTGTGTGTGTGTGTCTACTCACCTAGTTGTACTCACCTAGTAGTGCTTGCTAGGGTTGACCTCTGGCTCTTTGGTCCCGCCTCTCAACCGTCAATCAACAGGTGTACAGGTTCCTTAGCCTATTGGGCTCTATCATATCTACACTTGAAACTGTGTATGGAGTCAGCCTCCACCACATCACTTCCTAATGCATTCCATTTGTTAACCACCCTGACACTAAAAAAGTCCTTTCTAATATCTCTGTGGCTCATTTGGGCACTCAGTTTCCACCTGTGTCCCCTAGTGTGTGTGCCCCTTGTGTTAAATAGCCTGTCCTTATCAACCCTGTCGATTCCCCTGAGAATCTTGAATGTTGTGATCATGTCCCCCCTAACTCTTCTGTCTTCCAACGAAGTGAGGTTCAATTCCCGTAGTCTCTCCTTGTAGCTCATACCTCTCAGCTCGGGTACTAGTCTAGTGGCAAACCTTTGAACCTTTTCCAGTTTAGTCATATGCATGACTAGATATAAATTCCATGCTGGAGCCACATACTCCAGGATTGGTCTGACATATGTGGTATATAATGTTCTGAATGATTCCTTACACAAGTTTCTAAAGGCCGTTCTTATGTTAGCCAACCTGGCATATGCTGCTGATGTTATCCTCTTGATAGGAGCTTCAGGCGACAGGTCTGGCGTGATATCAACCCCCAGGTCTTTCTTTCTCTCTGACTCTTGAAGTATTTCATCTCCCAAATGATACCTTGTATCTGGTCTGCTGCTTCCTACCCCTATCTTCATTACATTACATTTGCTTGGGTTAAATTCTAACAGCCAATTGTTCGACCATGTGTACTCACCTAGTTGTACTCACCTAGTTGTGTTTTCGGGGGGTTGAGCTCTGGCTCTTTGGTCCCGCCTCTCAACCGTCAATCAACAGGCGTACAGATTCCTGAGCCTATTGGGCTCTATCATATCTAAACTTGAAACTGTGTATGGAGTCAGCCTCCACCACATCACTTCCTAATGCATTCCATTTGTCAATCACTCTGACACTAAAATAGTTCTTTCTAATATCTCTGTGGCTCATTTGGGCGCTCAGTTTCCACCTGTGTCCCCTAGTGCGTGTGCCCCTTGTGTTAAATAGCCTGTCTTTATCTACCCTATCAATTCCCTTGAGAATCTTGAATGTAGTGATCATGTCCCCCCCTAACTCTTCTGTCTTCCAGTGAAGTGAGGTTCAATTCCCGCAGTCTCTCCTCGTAGCTCATACCTCTCAGCTCGGGTACTAGTGTGGTGGCAAATCTTTGAACCTTTTCCAGTTTAGTCTTATCCTTGACTAGATATGGACACCATGCTGGGGCTGCATACTCCAGAATTGGCCTGACATATGTGGTATACAAAGTTCTGAATGATTCTTTACACAAATTTCTGAATGCCGTTCGCATGTTGGCCAGCCTAGCATATGCCGCTGAAGTTATCCTCTTGATATGTGCTGCAGGAGACAGGTCTGGCGTGATATCAACTCCCAAGTCTTTTTCTTTCTCTGACTCCTGAAGGATTTCCTCTCCCAGATGATTCCTTGTATTTGGCCTCCTGCTCCCTACACCTATCTTCATTACATTACATTTGGTTGGGTTGAACTCTAACAACCACTTATTCGACCATTCCTTCAGCTTGTCTAGGTCTTCTTGAAGCCTCAAACAGTCCTCTTCTGTCTTAATCCTTCTCATAATTTTGGCATCGTCCGCAAACATTGAGAGAAAGGAATCTATACCCTCCGGGAGATCATTTACATATATCAGAAACAAGATAGGACCGAGTACAGAGCCCTGTGGGACTCCACTGATGACTTCACGCCAATCAGAGGTCTCACCCCTCACTGTAACTCTCTGCTTCCTATTGCTTAGGTACTCCCATATCCACTGGAGCACCTTACCAGCTACACCTGCCTGTCTCTCCAGCTTATGTACCAGCCTCTTATGCGGTACTGTGTCAAAGGCTTTCCGACAATCCAAGAAAATGCAGTCCACCCAGCCCTCTCTTTCTTGCTTAATCTGTGTCACCTGATCATAGAATTCTATTAAGCCAGTCAGGCAAGATTTACCCTCCCTGAACCCATGTTGTCGATTTGTCACGAAGTCCCTTCTCTCCAGATGTGCTACCAGGTTTTTTCTCACGATCTTCTCCATCACTTTGCATGATATACAAGTCAAGGATACTGGCCTGTAGTTCAGTGCCTCTTGCCTGTCGCCCTTTTTGTATATTGGGACCACATTCACCGTCTTCCATATTTCTGGTAGGTCTTCCGTCTCCAGTGACCTACTATACACTATGGAGAGTGGCAAGCAAAGTGCCTCTGTACACTCTTTCAGTACCCATGGCGAGATCCCGTCTGGACCAACAGCCTTTCTAACATCCAGATCCAGCAGGTGTCTCTTGACCTCCTCTCTCGTAATTTCAAACTCTTCCAAGGCCGCCTGGTTTACGTCCCCTTCTCCTAGCACAGTGACCTCACCTTGTTCTTTTGTGAAGACCTCTTGGAACCTCTTGTTGAGTTCATCACACACCTCTTTGTCATTCTCTGTATACCTGTCCTCGCCTGTTCTAAGTTTCACTACCTGTTCTTTCACTGTTGTTTTCCTTCTGATGTGACTGTGGAGTAGCTTTGGTTCGGTCTTGGCTTTGTTTGCTATATCATTTTCATAACTTTTCTCTGCTTCTCTTCTCACCCTGACATACTCATTCCTGGTTCTCTGGTATCTCTCTCTGCTTTCTGGTGTTCTGTTATTCTGGAAGTTCCTCCACGACCTTTTGTTCAGTTTCTTTGCTTCCATACATGCCCTATTATACCATGGATTCTTCTTTTGTTTCTCGGATTTTTCCTTTTGGGCCGGGATGAACCTGCTTACTGCCTCCTGACAATTTTGGGTGACATAGTCCATCATATCTTGTACAGACTTAGCTCTGAGGACTGTGTCCCAAGGTATTTCCCTTAGGAAGCTTCTCATCTCCTCATAATTTCCCTTTCGGTATGCCAGCCTTTTGTTTCCTAGTTCTTTTTCGGGGGGGATAATTCCGAGCTCTACCAGGTACTCAAAGTTCAATACACTGTGATCACTCATTCCCAAGGGTGCTTCCATCTTGACTTCCCTTATATCCCACTCATTTAGGGTAAATATCAGATCAAGCATTGCTGGTTCATCCTCTCCTCTCATTCTTGTTGGATCCTTGATGTGCTGGCTTAGAAAATTTCTTGTTGCCACGTCCAGCAGCTTAGCTCTCCATGTTTTTGAACAGAGAAGCAAAGGAGGAATCCGTGGTTTAATAGGGAATGTATGAAAGCAAAGGAACTGAACAAAAGGGCATGGAGGAACTTCCATAATAACAGAACACCAGAAAGTAGAGAGAGATACCAGAGAACCAGGAACGAGTATGTTAGTGTGAGAAGAGCAGCTGAGAAAAGGTATGAAAATGATATAGCTAATAAAGCCAAGACCGAACCAAAGCTACTACACAGTCACATCAGGAGGAAGGCAACAGTGAAGGAACAGGTGATGAAACTTAGGGTGGGCGAGAACAGGTACACAGAGAATGACAAAGAGGTGTGTGAAGAACTCAATAAAAGGTTCCAGGAGGTCTTTACAATAGAACAGGGAGAAGTCATGGCGCTAGGAGAGGTGGCAGCAAACCAGGTGACCTTGGAAAGGTTCGAAAGTACAAGAGATGAGGTCAAGAAGCACCTATTGGAGCTGGATGTGAGAAAAGCTGTTGGGCCGGATGGAATCTCACCATGGGTATTGAAAGAGTGTGCAGGAGCACTTTGCTTGCCACTCTCCATAGTGTATAGTAGGTCACTGGGAACGGGAGACCTACCAGAAATATGGAAGACTGCTAATGTAGTACCAATATACAAAAAGGGTGACAGACAGGAGGCACTGAACTACAGGCCAGTGTCCCTAACTTGTATACCATGCAAGGTGATGAAGAAGATTGTGAGAAAAAACCTAGTAACACATCTGGAGAGAAGAGACTTCGTGACAACCCATCAACATGGATTCAGGGAGGGTAAATCTTGCCTTACAGGCTTGATAGAATTCTACGATCAGGTGACAAAGATTAAGCAAGAAAGAGAAGGATGGGCGGACTGCATTTTTTTGGACTGTCGAAAAGCCTTTGACACAGTACCCCATAAAAGGTTGATGCGTAAGCTGGAGAAACAGGCAGGAGTAACTGGTAGGGCGCTCCAGTGTATAAGGGAGTACCTAAGCAATAGGAAGCAGAGAGTTATAGTGAGGGGTGAGACCTCAGAATGGCGTGAAGTCACCAGTGGAGTCCCACAGGGCTCTGTGCTTGGACCTATCCTGTTTCTGATATACGTAAATGATCTCCCAGAGGGTATAAACTCATTCCTCTCAATGTTTGCTGACGACGCCAAAATTATGAGAAAGATTAAGACAGAGGAGGACAGCTTGAGGCTTCAAGAAGACCTGGACAAGCTGCAGGAATGGTCGAACCAATGGCTGTTAGAGTTTAACCCAAGCAAATGTAATGTAATGAAGATAGGGGTAGGAAGCAGGAGACCAGAAAAAAGGTATCACTTGGGAGATGAAATACTTCAAGAGTCAGAGAGAGAGAAAGACCTGGGGGTTGATATCACGCCAGACCTGTCACCTGAAGCTCATATCAAGAGGATAACATCAGCAGCATATGCCAGGTTGGCTAACATAAGAACGGCCTTTAGAAACTTGTGTAAGGAATCTTTCAGAACATTATATACCACATATGTCAGACCAATCTTGGAGTATGCGGCTCCAGCATGGAGTCCATATCTAGTCAAGCATAAGACTAAACTGGAAAAGGTTCAAAGGTTTGCCACTAGACTAGTGCCCGAGCTGAGAGGTATGAGCTTCGAGGAGAGACTACGGGAATTGAACCTCACTTCGTTGGAAGACAGAAGAGTTAGGGGGGACATGATCACCACATTCAAGATTCTCAAGGGAATCGACAGGGTTGATAAAGACAGGTTATTTAACCCAAGGGGCACACGCACTAGGGGACACAGGTGGAAACTGAGTACCCAAATGAGCCACAGAGATATTAGAAAGATCTTTTTTAGTGTCAGAGTGGTTGACAAATGGAATGGATTAGGAAGTGATGTGGTGGAGGCTGACTCCATACACAGTTTCAAATGTAGATATGAGAGCCCAATAGGCTCAGGAACCTGTACACCTGTTGATTGACGGTTGAGAGGCGGGACCAAAGAGCCAGAGTTCAACCCCCTCAAGCATAACTAGGTGAGTACAACTAGGTGAGTACACACACACACACACACACACACACACACACACACACACACACACACACACACACACACACACACACACACACACACACACACACATGAGGATTGAGGATTGCAGGATCCTCCAAGAGGACCTGAACAGATTGCAGAGATGGTCAGAGAAATGGCTACTAGAATTCAACACGAGCAAATGTAAAGTTATGGAAATGGGACTACGAGATAGGAGACCAAAGGGACAGTACACAATGAAGGGGAACAGCCTACCTGTAACGACGCGTGAAAGAGACCTGGGGGTGGACGTAACACCTAATCTATCTCCTGAGGCACATATTAATAGGATAACGACAGCAGCGTACTCTACACTGGCAAAAGTTAGAACATCATTCAGAAACCTAAGTAAGGAGGCATTTAGGGTGCTTTACACTGCCTACGTAAGGCCAGTCTTAGAGTATGCCGCCTCATCATGGAGTCCCCATCTGAAGAAGCATATAATGAAACTGGAAAAGGTTCAGAGGTTTGCAACGAGACTCGTCCCAGAGCTACGAGGGATGGGGTATGAAGAGCGCCTGAGGGAACTGTGCCTTACGACACTAGAAAGAAGAAGGGAGAGGGGGGACATGATAGGAACGTATAAGATACTCAGAGGAATTGACAGAGTGGACATAGACGAAATGTTCACACGGAATAGTAACAGAACGAGAGGACATGGATGGAAGCTTGAAACTCAGATGAGTCACAGAGATGTTAGGAAGTTTTCTTTTAGCGTGAGAGTAGTGGGGAAATGGAATGCACTTCAGGAACAGGTTGTGGAAGCAAATACTATTCATAATTTTAAAACCAGGTATGATAGGGAAATGGGACAGGAATCATTGCTGTAAACAACCGATGCTCGAAAGGCGGGATCCAAGAGTCAATGCTCGATCCTGCAAGCACATATAGGTGAGTACATATAGGTGAGTACACACACACACAAACACACACACACACACACACACACACACACACACACACACACACACACACACATACACACACACACACACACACACACACACACACACAAACACACACACACACACACACACACACACACACACACACACACACACACACACACACACACACACACACACACACACACACACACACACACACACACACACACACACACAAACACAAACACACACACACACATTACTTATATCAGAGCAAAGAGCCAGAGCTCAACCTTGCAAACACAACTAGGTGGTTACACACACACACCAATGCTTGCCTCTCTCCATAGTGTATAGTAGGTCACTGGAGACGGGAGACCTACCAGAAATATGGAAGACGGCTAATGTGGTCCCAATATACAAAAAGGGTGTGAGTTTACACACACTCAGAGGCACTGAACTACAGGCCAGTATCCTTAACTTGTGTACCATGCAAGGTGATGAAGAAGATGGTGAGAAAAAACCTAGTAACACATATGGAGAGAAGAGACTTCGTGACAACCCATCACCATGGTTTCAGGGAAGGTAAATCTTGCCTCACGGGCTTAATATAATTCTACGGTCAGGTGACAAAGATTAAGAAAGAAAGAGAAAGAGAAGGATGGGCGGACTGCATATTCTTGTACTGCCGGAAAGCCTTTGACACAGGACCCCATAAAAGGCTGGTAGATAAGCTGGAGAAACAGACAGGTATAACTGATAAGGTGCTCTAGTGGATAATGGTGTACCTAAGCAATAGGAAGCAGAGAATTAAAGTGAGGGGGGAGACCTCAGATCTCGTGAAGTCATCAGTGGAGTCCCAAAAGGCTCTGTACTCAGTCCAATCCTGTTTCTGATACACACAAATGATCTTCCTGAGGGTATAGACTCACTCCTCTCAATGTTTGCTAACGATGTCAAAATTATGAGAAGGATTGAGACAGAGGAGGACTGCTTGAGATTTCAAGAAGACCTGGACAAACTGAAGGAATGGTCCAACAAGTAGAGGTTAGAGTTTAATCCAAGCAAATGTGTTGTAATGAAGATAGGTGTAGGGAGCAGGAGGCCAAATCATTTGGTATCATTATCATTTGATACCATATCATTTAGTATTTGGTATCAAGGTATCATTTGGGACATGAAATTCTTCAAGAGTCAGAGAGAGAGAAAGACTTGGGGTTGATATCATGCCAGACCTGTCCCCTGAAGCTCATATCATGACAATAACATCAACGTCATATGCCAGGTTGGCTAACATAAGTACGCCATTTAGAAACTTGTGTAAGGAATCATTCAGAACTTTGTATACCACATATGTCAGGCCAATCCTGGAGTATGCGGCACCAGCACGGAGTCCATATTTAGTCAAGCATAAGACTAAACTTTAAAAAGTTCAAAGGTTTGCCACCAGACTTGTACCCGAACTGAGGGGTATGAGCTACGGGGAGAGACTACGGGAATTAAACCTCACGTCACTGGAAGTGAGAAGAGTTAGGGTGGACATGATCATCACATACAAGATTCCCAAAGAATTTGATAGGGTAGATAAAGACAGGATATTTAACACAAGGGGCACACATACAAGGAGACACAGGTGAAAATTAAGTGCCCAAATGAGCCACAGAGATATTAGAAAGAACTTTTTTAGCGTCAGAGTGGTTGACACATGGAATGCATTAGGAAGGGATGTGGTGGAGGTAGACTCCATACACAATTTCAACTGTAGATATGATAAAGCCCAATAGGTTCAGGAATCTGTACTTCAGATGATTGACAATTGAGAGGCGGGACCAAAGAGCCAGAGCACAACCCCCGAAAGCACAACTAGATGAGTACAACTAGTGAGTACTCACACACACTGGGAAGACGGGACACCACGAGCATAGCTCTCATCTTGTAACTGCACTTAAATAATTACATACACACACACTTTCTCTTTTGCTATATATTTGCATAACGTTCATAATTACAATATCCAGTTATTGCTTCTGTTAACAACTTAGTAGAAGTAATCTTTATTACTTCTGACAGTCATTTAACACACGAGGGAGTTGCCTGAGTCGCAGCAAGCAATAACACTTGCGACATCAGTTGACATTCATATACAGTATAACATATAAACATGACGTTTAGCCTTATACATAAATTGTTCGCACACAAACCAAATGTGAGTAAGTCTCAAATGTGTGAATACCAGTCTCCGTGGTGTAGTGGTAAGACATTCACCTGGCGTTCCGCGCGTTCTTTGTCATGGGTTCGTATCCTGGCCGGGGAGGATTTACTGGGCGCAAATCCTTAACTGTAGCCTCTGTTTAACTCAACAGTAAAATGTGTACTGGGTTGTTAAAACGATTCTTCGTCGGGGTCGTATTCCAGGGACCTGCCCGATACGCTACGAGTACTAGTGGCTGTACAAGAATGTAACAACTCGTGTAAATATCTCAAAAATGGAGAAAATGACCGCATGTGGTAGCAGACGTCTGTGCTCTATTATGATGAATACAATGGCAGCAATGATGATTATGATGAATGCTATGGCAGCAAAGATGATTATGATGAATGCAATGGCAGGGAAGATGATTATGATGAATACAATGGCAGCAAAGATGATTATGATGTCAGCGAAGATGATTATGATGAATGCAATGGCAGCGAAGATGATTATGATGACTGGAATGGCAGCAAAGGATACCTCTGTTTACCTAGCAGTAAATCGGTACCTGGGAGCTAGGCAGCTGTTACGGGCTGCTTCCTGAGGGGGGGGAGGGGTGTAACAAAAAAGAGGCCTGGTCGAGGACCGGGCCGCAATGACGCTAAGCCCCGAAATCATCTCAAGATCTCAAGATAATCCACCGCAGCTCATTCATTGGGATGAAACGCCCTAGAAGAGGAAATGATTACAACCACTGAAAGTAAAGCATTTGATTTACCAAATAGTAATTGGGAAGAGTAATGCCACACTTACTACATGCAGACGACGACTGCTAGCACCAGGCTACAGGGCGGCCACTTAACCCGTGACCGCGTATGTCGGATATGTGGCTGTACCATGACACTCTCCCTCTCTCTGTCTCTAATCACTCTCCACATCTTTTTTTGCCCTTTCTTCCTCTGTTTATCTTCGTCTTATTCTCACTCCACTCTCGCTCTCTCTCTGCTCTTCCTCTTTTCCACAGTTTCTCATTCGTAATCTCTTTTCGTAATCTAATCGTAATACTGATATCCCGGATCCATCCTCCTGTCGATGGCCTGACGACCGACATTGGTACCGGAACGCGAAATCACTTAACAAGAAAGCAATGTCAAGCTCCTAACGGGAAGCATTAGTGTTGTCTGGTAAAGTAGGGTTATGGGAGCGGGGTTCCGTAGTAACATCCGTATCCTGGGTCACTACGGGTCGTTACCATCCACCAAGTGTCGCCGCCGCACGCATCCCGTTCATTCCCTCTACAATAACAATATAAGTTACGGATACAGCACTGGAAGTGTGCGGTTACATTACGTCCTTCTGACGGCTGTCCTCTTTATGGTTTTGTTACGTTTCTTAGTCATGTGTGTGTTTGTGTGTTAATCTTGTGAAGCTCCATGGGACTGTATGTCAAGACTTTTCCCGTGGAAACTTTTCCCATGTGTCTGTTTTCTCGTGTTTACTCATTCTTTTTTCTCTTCCTCTCCCTTCATTCCCGTTCTGGCACAGATCGCGTCACAGGCTGAGCCACACGCGGGCCACAGACCTTTCTGACAACTGGTTATTACACACACACAAACCTTGCCAGCTGTCCCAACACGGCAGTTCTTACTGGTGAAGCGAACCTTGGAAGACGCAGGAGACTCTCAGCTTGGAGTGAAGTCTTGCAAGAACCTCCATGATGGTTTTCCTTTTTAAACATATTTCGAATATTTTCCTCCAGAATCCGTAAACGTTTTGGTCTGTTGTCTCAAAGATTATATGAATATGTGTGAATATGTATTATATGTGTTGTGGCAATTGCACATTATACAATTGGCACAACACTTGCAACCCTGCAAGTTTTACCACAGAACACTTTCTTATTGGAGATTCGTGTGAAACTTAGACTTTCTTCACTATTAACAACTAGAATCACCCATGATTCCAGAGATCCTCTGTCCATAATGTGATCTCTCCACTTAGTGCCTACCACCCACGCACATACACGCAAAATGGTAATGATACCAGGAGGACAAACTAGGAGGCCAGTCACTGGATACCGAATGGGAGATGCAGTCCTTCACGAAACAGACAGAGAGAAAGATCTAGGAGTTGATATCACGCTAAGCCTGTCTCCTGAAGCCCACATCAAAAGAATGACATCAGCGGCCTATGCGAGGCTGGCTAACATCAGAACTGCTTTCAGAAACCTGTGTAAGGAATCCTTCACAACCTTGTATACCACATATGTATGGCCAATCCTGGACTTGTGCTTGACTAGATACGGGCTCCATGCAGCCCCAGCATGGAGCCCGTATCTATTCAAGCACAAGTCGAAGCTGGAAAGAGTTGAGAGGTATGCTACTAGGCTAGTCCCAGAACTAAGAGGTATGAGTTATGAGGACAGAATACGTGAACTGCCCCTCACGTTGCTGGAAGACAGAAGAGCTAGGGGAGACATTATCGACCTACACAATTCTCAGAGGAATTGACAAGGTGGACAAGGATGGATTATTTATCATGGGTGGCACACGCACAAGGGGACACAGGTGGAAGCTGATTACCCAAATGAGCCACAGAGACATTAGAAAGAACTTTTTCATTGTCACAGTAGTTAGTAGATGGAATGTATTAGGAAGTGTTGTGGTGGAGGCTGACTCCATACACAGTTTTAAATGTAGATATGATAGAGCCCAGTAGGTTCAGGAATCTGTACATCAGTTGATTGACGGTTGAGAGGCGGGACCAAAGAGCCAGAGCTCAATCCCTGCAAGCACAATTAGGGGAGTACAGTTCGGTGAGTATACACACACACACACATAAAGAACATAGAAACAGAACATAGAAACTACAGGAATAACAGAACGCCAAAAAGCAGGTAGAGATACCAGAGGGCAAGAAATGAGTACCTCAGAGTGAGGAGAAAAGCAGAGACAGTATGACAATGACTGCGAGTAAAGCTAAGACCCAACCAAAACTGCTCCACAGCCACATTAGGAGGAAAACGGCAATTAAGGAACAAGTAATGAAAATGAGAAAGGGGGGAGAACAGATACACAGAGAATGACATGGAGGTGTGTGAAAAGCTCAACAGGAGATTCCAGGAGGTATTCACAGAAGAACAAGGAGAAGCCCCTGCACTAAATGAGGCAAACCAAGCGACCTTGAAGGAATTTGGCCTCACCAGTGATGAGGTCAAAAGGAATCTGTTGGAGCTGAATGTGACATAGGCAGCTGGGCCTGACAGAATCTCACTGTGGATACTAAAAGAAGGTACAGAGGCACTAAGTGTGCCACTCTCTATGGTGTATAAGAGGTCACTGGAAACAGGAGACTACCAAAAAGTTGGAAGACAGCTAATGTAGTCCCAATATACAAAAAGGGTGACAGGCAAAAGACACAGAACTTGAGGCCAGTTTTCCTATCTTGTTTACCATGCAAGGTGATGGAGAAGATCGTGAGGAAAAGGCTCGTAGAGCATCTGGAGGGAAATTGTTTTGTGACACCACCAACATGGGTTCAGGAATGGTAAATCGTTCCTCACAGGTTATCTTGAGATCTTGAGGTTATCTTGAGATGATTTCGGGGCTTTAGTGTCCCTGCGGCTCGGTCCTCGACCAGGCCTCCACCCCCAGGAAGCAGCCCGTGACAGCTGACTAACACCCAGGTACCTATTTTACTGCTAAGTAACAGGGGCATAGGGTGAAAGAAACTCTGCCCATTGTTTCTCGCCGGCGCCCGGGATTGAACCCGGGACCACAGGACTACAAGTCCAGTGTGCTGTCCGCTCTGCTTACGGTTTAATAGAATTCAAAAGGTTTGGTTTAGAATTTTTAAAAGGTTTAAGAGAATTCAATGACCAAACAACAAGAATTAGGCAAGAAAGAGAAGGGTGGGCAGACTGCCTTTTCTTGGACTGTCAGAAAGCCTTTGACACAGTACCCAATAAATGGCTGTTACAAAAGTTGGAGCAACAGGCAGGAGTAAAAGGTAAGGTGCTCCAGTGGATAAGGGAGTATCTAAGCAACGGGAAACAGCGAGTAACTGTGACGGGGGAGTCATCAGAGTGGCGAGATGTCACCAGCCGAGTCCCACAGGGCCCTGTACTTGGACCCATCCTCTTTCTTATATATGTAAAGGATCTTCCAGAGGGTATAGACTCATTCCTCTCAATGTTTGCTGAAGATGCATAAATTATGAGAAGAATCAAGACGAATGAAGATAGACAGAGACTACAGGATGACCTAGACAAACTGGAGGAATGGTCTACAAAATGGCTGCTAAAGTTCAACTTAGGAAAGTGTAAAGTAATGAAATTAGGCGAAGGGAGCAGAAGGCTGAACACTAGGTACCATCTGGGAGGTGAAACCCTGCAAGAGTCAAATAGAGAGAAAGATCTGGGGGTGGATATCAAACCGAACCTGTCCCCAGAGGCCCACTTCAAAAGGATATCATCAGCGGCATATGATAGGTTGGCCAACATAAGAACTGCCTTTAGAGACTTGTGTAAGGAATCGTTCAGGACCCTGTATACTACTTATATCAGACCAATCCTGAAATATGCAGCTCCAGCCTGGAGTCCATATCTAGTTAAACACAAGACAAAGTTAGAGAAGATTCATCGGTATGCCACCAGACATGTCCCAGAAGTGAGAGGTATGAGCTACGAGGAAAGGTTGAAGAAGCTGAACCTCACGTACCTGGACAAGAGAAGAGTAAGGGAAGACATGATAACCCCCTACAAAATTCTCAGGGGAATTGATAGAGTGGACAAAGACAAACTCTTCAGCATGGGTGGGACACGAACAAGGCGTTACAGGAGGAAATTTAATACCAAAATGAGCCACAGAGACATTAGACAGAATTGTTTTCAGTGTCAGAGTATTTAACAAATGGAATGCACTAGGAAGTGATGTGGTGGAGGCTGACTCCATACACAGTTTCAAATGTACATATGATAGAGCCCAGTAGGTTCAGGAATCTGTACTCCAGTTGATTGACGGTTGAGAGGCGCGAGATCCAGAGCTCATCCCCGGCAAGCACAACTTGGTGAGTACAACTAGGTGAGAACACACACAAACACACACACATAGATCTGCATCTATCTGGACCTAAAAAAAAGCTTTCGACAGAGTTCCACATAAGAGGTTGTTCTGGAAACTGGAAAATATTGGAGGGGTGACAGGTAAGCTTCTAACATGGATGAAAAATTTTCTGACTGATAGAAAAATGAGGGCAGTGATCAGAGGCAATGTATCGGACTGGAGGAATGTCACAAGTGGAGTACCACAGGGTTCAGTTCTTGCACCAGTGATGTTTATTGTCTACATAAATGATCTACCAGTTGGTATACAGAATTATATGAACATGTTTGCTGATGATGCTAAGATAATAGGAAGGATAAGAAACTTAGATGATTGTCATGCCCTTCAAGATGACCTGGACAAAATAAGTATATGGAGAACCACTTGGCAAATGGAATTTAATGTTAATAAATGCCATGTTATGGAATGTGGAAAAGGAGAACATAGACCTCACACAACCTATATATTATGTGAGAAATCTTTAAAGAATTCTGATAAAGAAAGAGATCTAGGGGTGGTTCTAGATAGAAAACTATCACCTGAGGACCACATAAAGAATATTGTGTGAGGAGCCTATGCCACGCTTTCTAACATCAGAATTCCTTTTAAATACATGGATGGCGATATACTAAAGAAATTGTTCACGACTTTTGTTAGGCCAAAGTTAGAATAGGCAGCGGTTGTGTGTTGCCCATATCTTAAGAAGCACATCAACAAACTGGAAAAGGTGCAAAGACATGCTACTAAGTGGCTCCCAGAACTGAAGGGCAAGAGCTACGAGGAGAGGTTAGAGGCATTAAATATGCCAAAACTAGAAGACAGAAGAAAAAGAGGTGATATAATCACTACATACAAAATAGTAACAGGAATTGATAAAATCGATAGGAAAGATTTCCTGAGACCTGGAACTTTAAGAACAAGAGGTCATAGATTTAAACTAGCTAAACACAGATGCCGAAGAAATATAAGAAAATTCACTTTCGCAAAGGTAAACGGTTGGAACAAGTTAGGAGAGAAGGTGATGGAGGCCAAGACCGTCAGTAGTTTCAAAGCGTTATATGACAAAGAGTGCTGGGAAGACGGGACACCACGAGTGTAACTCTCATCCTGTAACTACACTTAGGTAATTACACACACACACACACGAAACTTTCTAAGTCAAGACATCAAGGGACCGACAAGAATGAGAGGGGAGGATGTACCAGCTATGCTTGATCTGATATTTACCCTCAATGAGTGGGATATAAGGAAAATTAAGATGGAAGCCCTCTTGGGAATGAGTGATCACAGTGTATTGATCTTTGAGTAATTGGTAGAGCTTGGACTTATCTCCCCCCAAAAAACTAGAAAACATAAGGCTGGCATAAAGGGAATTATGAGGGGTTGAGAAGTTTCCTAAGGGATATACAATGGGACACAGACCTCAGAGCTAAGTCTGTACAAGACATTATGGACTATGACACCCAAAAGTGTTAGGAGGCAGTAACATATATACTGGTATATATATATATATATTTATATATCTATATATATATATATATATATATATATATATATATATATATATATATATATATATATATATATATGTATATATATATATATATATATATATATATATATATATATATATATATATATATATATATATATATATATATATATATATATATATATATATATATTGTTATAAAGTTTTGTTGAACAAGTTACGTTGTCAGCGATAATTGGCGCAACATATCTATCATATTGTGAGTACATCACACGTGCAGTGAGTCAGATTACAAGTGTGTGGTTCATTCATTATTGTGCAGTGATATACGGGGGAATTATACCAGTGTTAGTGTCACCCTGAGCCCCGTCCCCACCCAGCGCCCAGGCCGGGAAGTACCTGCAGCTGTCCCCCTCCTACCCACCCCACCACGTCGCCTCCCCACCCACGAGGCCACCTTGCCACCCGCCCATAGGGCCCGGGAGGCTCCCATGTGGTCTACGCCACCCACTCACCCAATGTATACCCACATATTGTGTAGTGGGTGTATACCCACACTTCGTAAAGAGGTGGTATATGTATTACCACTCATCTGAGTAGTACGTGCCACGGCCAGCTGACTATCCCCCCCAGCCTCCAACCGCCGCCCACCCTCCAGTCTCCACCCGCCGTCCACCCCCCCATCCCAGCGCCCGCCCAGCGCCCGCCCAGCGCCCGCCCATGTCGCAGCTCTCAACAGACAGCCAGGCTTCTCCAAGCCAAGATGAGCCATCAAGCAGGGGTAGACAAGGCAGATGTCAGACGTGTGACAAGGTATGCTGTTACGGCCCTCTCGGGTCGCAACTGGGTTCGTACTCTGATGTTATTAGAGGAAGTGGTATCCGGCCCCAAGCCAGTAGTGGCTTTCAAGGGATGAGATCCGTGACGCAAGTAACTTAAAGGGGAAGGGAAATAAAGTTAAGAACTTAAGATTATAATTGTTTCCATCACCAATAAATAATATAATAAAAGAGTACACAGGTGGAGGGGTATAAACACTGTACACAACCGTCTTCTCCTGAAGACTCTGGATCCAAGCTCTCGGTGCTTTCGTGGCCTCACAACGAATCCTTTGAGAAGCTGAGTCTACCCCGGCCACAGGTCAGCCAAAACACAGTTCCACTGGGGGCACCGCCGTGGAGGCTGTCAACCACAAGTCCAGCAGGTCTGCTGGCAGGTTCCGGATCAGCGACGCTGGTCAGGCCACTCCACGAGCGATACTAGGGTAGCGCCCTAGTCAGGAGCCTCGTGTGATACCACAAATCACTCTCCTGTCCTCAATACCCCAGTGGTTAATCGTCTCCAGCAGTCGGTCCCGGGAACGACAACCCTTCACTGCCGCTTCACAGGCAGGGTAACACCACAGTGTTCTTCCGGGAGACGACTTCACAGCTGCTGCAGCAAAGCACAAGGTATGGAGACGGCTGCCTTGGGTAGACTGACTCAACTTCCATCACAGCAGTCCCAGGTCGACTCTGTAAGCAGACATGTCATCAATAACAGGGACACACTAAAGCACCTCACTTACAGGCTCAGACACAAACGCCTGACGTATCTACTCCATAGATGGCGTTGTTGTCTGAGCACCACCTCACCAGAGGTCAGCAGCGGCGGTGTTGTGAGCTGCACAGGACTAGAAACTGGCCCTTGTGGCCAGTACACCTTGTCCTCACCAGGTGTCGTCGTCCATTTGGTGGGGGTTTCGGGAGCTGATCCACAGATGGCGCGGTCGTCACTGCTCCGTGCTCGGACGCTGGATCCAGGTTCGTAACATCTCCCCACCAAAAAGAATTTGGTTTGGGGTTCTATAAAAAGAAACACAAACCAAATTAGTACGGCGACACAACTCCAAATGGACTCACTTATACTGTAAACTGGAACGGCGAGGCTGCTTTGTCCACAGAACTGTCCTACTGGACAATTCCGGCACAAAGGAAACTTGCAGATGTAAGGCAATGTCCTGCCTGGCGTAATCTTCCACGTCTCCACTGCGATGTCAAGCAGGGGCATCATCTCACCTCTCTCGAGTAAGAATCGGTGTAGACACGATGAGGGGCGACTCGACACTTCCCTGTGTCGTGGCACCGATGATGGCTGATCACTGACGGCATTTCTGGTACCGGTCCGATGGTCCTTCAGGGAGACAGGAACCTGGAATACAGGGGTCTGATAATTCAGAGTGACAGCGATGGCAGCGAATCCCACTGGGGATACCAATTATGTTACGGCCCTCTCGGGTCGCAACTGAGTTCGTACTCTGATGTTATTAGAGGAAGGGTATCCGGCCCCAAGCCAGTAGTGGCTTTCAAAGGATGAGATCCGTGACGCAAGTAACTTAAAGGGGAAGGGAAATAAAGGCAAAAACTTAAGATTATAATTATTACCATCACCAAATAAATAATATATAAAAGGTTACTCAGGGGGAGGGGTATTAACACTGCACAAGGGAATTATATACACTATCGTCTTCTCCTGAAGACTCTGGATCCCAACTCTCGGTGCCAAGTCCTCGGTGCTTTCGTGGCCTCTTCGACGAATCCTTTCGACAAGCTGAGTCTACCCTGGCCACAGGCCAGCCAAAACACAGTTCCACTGGTTGACGGCCTCCACGGCGGTGCCCCCAGTGGAACTGTGTTTTGGCTGACCTGTGGCCGGGGTAGACTCAGCTTCTCAAAGGATTCGTTGTGAGGCCACGAAAGCACCGAGAGCTTGGATCCAGAGTCTTCAGGAGAAGACTGAAGACTCTGGATCCAAGCTCTCAGTGCTTTCGTGGCCTCACAACGAATCCTTTGAGAAGCTGAGTCTACCCCGGCCACAGGTCAGCCAAAACACAGTTCCACTGGGGGCACCGCCGTGGAGGCCGTCAACCACAAGTCCAGCAGGTCTGCTGGCAGGTTCCGGATCAGCGACGCTGGTCAGGCCACTCCACGAGCGATACTAGGGTAGTGCCCTAGTCAGGAGCCTCGTGTGATACCACAAATCACTCTCCTGTCCTCAATACCCCAGTGGTTAATCGTCTCCAGCAGTCGGTCCCAGGTACGACAACCCTTCACTGCCGCTTCACAGGCAGGGTAACACCACAGTGTTCTTCTGGGAGACAACTTCACAGCTGCTGCAGCAAAGCACAAGGTATGGAGACGGCTGCCTTGGGTAGACTTACTCAACTTCCATCACAGCAGTCCCAGGTCGACTCTGTAAGCAGACACGTCATCAATAACAGGGACACACTAAAGCACCTCACTTACAGGCTCAGACACAAACGCCTGACGTATCTACTCCATAGATGGCGTTGTTGTCTGAGCACCACCTCACCAGAGGTCAGCAGCAGCGGTGTTGTGAGCTGCACAGGACTGGAAACTGGCCCTTGTGGCCAGTCCACCTTGTCCTTACCAGGTGTCTTCGTCCATTTGGTGGGGGTTTCGGGAGCTGACCCACAGATGGCGCGGTCGTCACTGCTCCGTGCTCGGACGCTGGATCCGGGTTCGTAACATATGCTATATCCGGTTGAGGGACGATAATGTGCGCCTTCATTACCACAACGGAGCCAGGTGTTTGGGTTCTGGGCGCCCTCCAAGGGAGAACACCAATCAACAGCCCACACCGCCCGTAAGGCAAACCACCTCCCAGACCTTCATTCCCACAGAAAATTTATTAGAAGGTATCAAAGCAACATCAGCCAGAACCTTGCAACACATCCCTAAAGCAGCCCGCCCCCATGCAGCTGGCAAATTATCTGCCCTCCTGAGAAAGGTCAACGACTCTCCTGGAACGACCCAAGCATGGCACAACCTCCTAATGTTTGGCAACACATGTCTAGCCACCCTTACAAGGAGAGACAAGACCTTAGCTGCCTCAGTCATCAAAGCTATAAATGATTTTCCCAGGGAGGACAACCAGGTGCGCCTTCCCATTCGTGCGAGAAACACCCACGGCAGGAAGAGCAACAGTGCCATATCCGACAGCGGATAGTGCCATATTCCCACAGTGCCATATTCCCACAGCGCCAGTTCTGCTTACCAAAAATGGCCCACTAGATACTCAGATTAGTCGCCGAAGCTTCAGCATTCAAGCAAGCTCGGCATCTCACCCATTTAAAGTTTGAGAATAGGTTGAGGACGTTTCGTCCCCAAGGCCAACATGCTGAAGCCAAAACAGCTCGGGTTCGGCATTCCACAAGGGTGTGAGGCGGCAGCCCATGCAGCTCGAGCCTTCATCGCCAACATCACAGACGAAAAGGCCCTTATCAAGCTAGATTTCAAAAATGCCTTCAATTTGGTGCGGAGGGATGCTGTACTATATGCGGTTCATAGTCATTTCCCTTCCCTCTACCCTTTTGTACATTCATGCTACAGTATGGACCTTAAGCTACGTTTTGGCGAACATGAAATTGACTCGCGAGAAGGCGTTCAACAGGGTGACCCCCTTGCTCCTCTCCTTTTCTGCTTAGTCATCAAACAAGTCACAGAGGTCCTGTCCAGCGAGCTTAACATCTGGTTCTTGGATGATGGTACCGTAGCTGGTTCCCAAGACTCCCTCCTGGAGGACATCAGAAAAATCCAGGAGCAAGGTGCAGTTTTAGGCCTCACCCTGAACCCTTCTAAATGTGAAATAATATGTTCTAAGCCAGGCATCGTAGAGAGAATAGAGGGTCTTCTGCCAAATATCCATAAAACTAAACCTGAAGACAGCACACTCCTAGGAGCTCCCCTAGGGTTGAAAGCCATCGATGAGGTCCTTGATAAGAAAATCGCCGACCTTAAGAGGATGGATGGGAGGATTGAGGATATTGATGCTCATGATGCACTCTACCTCATCACCAGATGTCTGTCCCTCCCCAGGTTAACCTACTTTCTGAGGTGTTCACCATCTCACAGTAGCCAAAAACTAAGTGAGTATGACCGGTTACTGAAATCAATGCTAGAAAAATCCCTTAACCTCTCTCTTGATGACATACAGTGGAAACAAGCCTCTCTTCCCGTAAGACTTGGGGGCCTCGAAGTTTGAACAGCAACGCAAATCGCTGTTCCAGCCTTCCTGTCCTCCTTATCAGCATCCGACGACCTTGTGAAGGAAATTCTACCTGCCCACTTACATCAGTAGGCAGGTGTACATGATCCCAATTTTACACGCTATGCCACAGAGTGGGCCTCTCGTGCAGGCCCATCACTTCAACCACCATCCCTTAAAGCCCACAAGCAATCCAGCTTGGATGGCCCCATTGTAGACCTAGTTGCTGCAGAGTGCCTGGGTGCTGCAACAATACAACACGACATTGTTCGCCTCACAGCAGTAGCAGCCCCACATGCAGGGGATTTCCTGTTAGCAACCCCAATGTCGGCAACTGGCACGCGTCTCACACCACACGCCCTCCGAATTGTTGTGGCCCTTCGCCTTGCTACCCCAATCCACACCAGATATAGGTGCATTTGCGGCGAGGTGGTGGCTGACAGGTACGGCCACCATGGCCTACTCTGCCAAAGCACAGGGGGATGGCACTCGAGGCACAGTGAAGTTAACGACAACATCAAGAGGAGCCTCACCAAAGCTGGATGCCCAGCTGAAAGAGAGCCTCGTTACCTAACGCCCCGTAACTCTGATGCTCTTATTGGTCGGCCGGATGGTATCACAGTGAACCCCTGGAAGAATGGCAAGCAGTTGGTATGGGACTACACGTGCCTATCAACCCTGGCTAACACCTACATTAACCTCAGTGTTGCGCAACCAGGTGGCGCTGCCACCCACAGGGAAGCAGCCAAATCCCGTAAGTATAGAGAACTGGATCACCACTACAATTTTGTCCCCATTGCTTCTGAGACACTCGGTGCCTGGGGTAAAAGTGCTACCAGTTTTTTGAAGGAACTGGGTTCTAGGCTCATTGAAACAACAAGGGACCCTAGAGCTGCCATCTTTCTTTTCCAGCGCCTCAGCGTGGCGATACAGAGGGGAAATGCGCACTGCATCCAGGGTTCCTGCCCGCCATCTGAGGAGCTGGAGGAACTCGACAACCTATGATAAAGATCTTTGTAACCTATATGTAACTCCTTTTTTGTAACAAGGTTCAAATAAAGCAAATATATATGAAGAATGGGGGTGGTAGGAGAAGATAATATTAGTGTTCAGTGAGAGACCACAAGGTCTCCTCTGAATACTTTTTATTTTCTTCTCCGAGGCTATGGGTCCCCACATTGGCACCAGAGGTGGTACCCTCACACATTTATAAAATATATGTATATATATATATATATATATATATATATATATATA
Source organism: Procambarus clarkii (assembly GCF_040958095.1). Taxonomy (NCBI): domain Eukaryota; kingdom Metazoa; phylum Arthropoda; class Malacostraca; order Decapoda; family Cambaridae; genus Procambarus; species Procambarus clarkii. Next base: position 6,666,156 of record NC_091205.1, on the reverse strand, counting down.
TATATATATATATATATATATATATATATATATATATATATATATATATATATATATATATATATATGTGTATTTGATGGCTACAAGATATACATGGGTTGATACAAAAATAATAATACAAAAAGGTGCTTAAAGGTTATAGATCTCTTGAAAAACACGACAATGGGAAACATTGATGAATGTCACAGACGGGTTCGATCATTGTTGCAAGTCAAACACTTCTTCGAATTCCTCTGAAGTTGGACTAGTGCTCAAGATGCAACAGGCATTTCCCCTCTGAATCGCAACACTGAGGCGCTGGAACAAGAAACTTTTTGCCCTCTGGTCTTTTGTAGCGCTGATCAATTTGTCCCCCAATTCCTTCAGGAACTTCAATGCACATTTTCCCCACGAACCGAGGGTCTCCGAGCCGATCGGAACAAAGCTGTAGCAATGTGCCAGACCTCTGTACTTAATAATTTTCTGCGATTCCCTGAAAGAATCAGCACCACCGCTTTCACGTGTGCTGTAGTGGAGGTAGGTACTGGCCAGTGTGGCAGCGCACGTGTAGTCCCATACCACTTGCTTACCATCCTTCCAAGGTAGCAAGGTGACCCCATCTGGGCGCTTCTGAGGGTCGTTAGGTCTGGATAAGTGTGGTTCTCTTTGTGCCAGGCAGCGGGCTGTGGTGAGGCTCCTCTTGATGATGTCGTTGACTTCTTCATGTCTTATATGTCTGATATATATATATATATATATATATATATATATATATATATATATATATATATATATATATACATATATATATATATATATATATATATATATATATATATATATATATATATATATATATATACATATGTATATATATATATATGTCGTACCTAATAGCCAGAACGCACTTCTCAGCCTACTATTCAAGGCCCGATTTGCCTAATAAGCCAAGTTTTCATGAATTAATGTTTTTTCGTCTACCTAACCTACCTAACCTAACCTAACCTAGCTTTTTTTGGCTACCTAACCTAACCTTACCTATAAATATAGGTTAGGTTAGGTTAGGTAGGGTTGGTTAGGTTCGGTCATATACCTACGTTAATTTTAACTCCAATAAAATAAAATTGACCTCATACATAGAGAAAAGGGTTGCTTTATCATTTCATAAGAAAAAAATTATAGTAAATATATTAATTCAGGAAAACTTGGCTTACTAGGCAAATCAGGCCTTGAATAGTAGGCTGAGAAGTGAGTTCTGGCTACTAGGTACGACATATATACATATATATATATATATATATATATATATATATATATATATATATATATATATATATATATATATATATATATATATATATATATATATATATATATATATATATATATATATATATATATATATATATATATATATATATATATATATATATATATGACAATGTCAGACCAAGGAGGAAAATGAAACAGGAAATTTCCTTAAGTACTTTCGTATATTAAATACATCTTCAGAAGGAAATACAATACATTACATCATCACAATTCATTACATCATTACAATACATTACAGAAGGAAATACATCTTCATTCCTTCTGAAGATGTATTTAATATACGAAAGTACTTAAGGAAATTTCCTGTTTCATTTTCCTCCGTGGTCTGACATTGTCACATTCTTAATCACGTGTTTATTTTCGTGATATACACACACATATATATATATATATATATATATATATATATATATATATATATATATATATATATATATATATATATATATATATATATATATGTCGTACCTAGTAGCCAGAACGCACTTCTAGGCCTACTATGCAAGGCCCGATTTGCCTATTAAGCCAAGTTTTCATGAATTGATTGTTTTTCGACTAACTAACCTAACCTAACCTAACTTTTCCGGCTACCAAACCTAACCTAACCTATAAAATTAGGTTAGGGTAGGTTAGGAAGGGTTGGTTAGGTTCGGTCATATATCTACGTTAATTTTAACTCCAATAAATTTTTTTTACCTCATACATAATAAAATGGGTAGCTTTATCATTTCACAAGAAAAAACTAGAGAAAATATATTAATTCAGGAAAACTTGGCTTATTAGGCAAATCGGACGTTGCATAATAGGCTGAGAAGTGCGTTCTGGCTACTAGGTCCGACATATATATATATATATATATATATATATATATATATATATATATATATATATATATATATATATATATATATATATATATATATATATATATATATATATGCCTTACCCTACTCTGTAGGGTAAGGCAGGTCATAGTCAACAACGGCTTCTCCAATGGTTTCGTCGAAGACATCATAAGAAGGAAAGTGAAACGCCATGCAACCTCTTAAGAGACAACTAACACAACACCTATACCCCCTATTAGACTCTTTTACAGGAACTTCTTTTCCACAGCCCATAAAACGGAGGAAAGGGTCCTGAAAAATATTTTCAGTAGAAACGTTATCCCTACAGACAAAAATCAGAAGATACAACTGACGATTTAATATAAAACCAGAAAAACGGCCAGACTACTCATGAGAAACTCTCCAGACACAAAGCAGAACGCTTTAAAAGAGACCAACGTCGTCTATGCCTTCAAATGCCCTCTTGGGGTCTGTAAGCATCAAAAAAACAATATATAGGCAAGACAACAACATCTCTTTCCAGGCGTTTAACGATGCATAAGCAACAGGGCTCCATTAAGGAACATATAATCTCTTCCCACAAACAAACCATCACCAGAGAAATCTTAGCAAAAACACAGAAATCTTCGATAGATACAGCGATAGCAGGCGGCTTGACGTCTGCGAGGCACTACACATCAAGAAGTCACCACCAGCACTCAACAGCCAATTAATGGACAACTATATTCTACCCACTTCAAGACTCCGCTCCAATATAGAAGGATCAAGAAATATGGAGCAATAGGCTTTCTACAATTACTTCCATTCAATACCCATTGTTTCGTGTTCTGTCTTGTGTTTGAATTTAATACCCATTCAATACCCATTGTTGAAAGTTTGTTTTCACCTCATCCACCTCACCCAAAATGTAGATATAAAATCGAAGATGTGTAAGCTCTATTCAGTTTCAGTTGTGTGTTTGTAAACTAAAGTCTTTGAAAATGTAATTAGTTTTACGAAACGCGCTCAAGTGTCGCGTCAGACTAGAAATAAAAATGAATTTTGGAGAATTGATCTTTGAATTACCATCAACAGTGAAAAGAAACGTAAGAAAGATCGAGAAAATTCGTGTTAGAATTATTAATCTTACTTTTTCGGTCATATTTAATAATATACGTCTACAGGAAAGACTGCTACCAAAATATACTAATATATATATATATATATATATATATATATATATATACATATATATATATATATATATATATATATATATATATATATATATATATTGTTGGGATTTCACTTCTCTTCTCTACCCTTACTCTGGGGTGAGCAATATTTATGCTCAAAGGTCACTCACCGTAGCCCTGCGGGTCTTCACTCGATCCTCACGGCGCCACTGCACGCCAGGAGAGTCTCCCAGTCAATCTTAATGGCCTCTGATTAAGAAAGAGTGGGAACACGACTCGTTCACTTGACTGTCGTGTGCCCTCCCCAACAATCGGGCTCTACGGTTAACCACAAGGTCGCCAACTGGTGTTTTAGGTGGCCAATAACACCATCAGTGGACTGGTGGAATTAGTGGTAGCCTTGGCAAGGTCACACTCAAAAGATCAGGAATCAGGCAGGTACTTATTGTTATCACTCTATGCTTTCAGTACAATATAGCCACAAGACCAATGGAGGGAATGATAAAAACACAAAGGTAATTTTGTATTTTACTTAAAATGTATGAAAGATGTCACAAGGCCAAACAATAACAAATAAATCAACTGTTCCTGACGCGGCCGGTAGTTCCCACGGATAGTATGCGATCACTAAGTGGTAACACCTCCCCTCCTTGTCAATTGTCAAGAACAGCTGATCGCCTGGCCTCTCCGCGCGAAAGCTTTGCTTGTTTTCTAGATTCACGCGCGCTGTTTCTTTAAATTCTCCAATATTACTAGCAACTCGCACACTCGATATTGGCACAAATAAACCGTATTACTTAGTTACACTGTACTCAGGCTCAAACAGTCTTTTCTACAATCAATGCTATAATGACTCAATGTAATGGCTTTCACTGCCCTTCATTCAATGACATATTATAAAGTATTAACACTGGCGTTTTCAGTACTTTCTCTTGTGGGCGATAACGCAATAATTCACTGTACTCACAAATGATTAATCACTGAATGAACATAGACATTTATAGTGTATATAAATCAAACATCAATACATGGAAAATAAATAGTTTCTGGGCATGTAGCCTAACTTCCAAATACTGGCATAATATTATATATAATTTATCACTATATGTTCACATCAAAATCTGTAGAAAGATATACAATACACAGTAAATTTACCACTTGTTCCTGGTGCCTGTACACACCAATAATTAACATAAATATTACAAGTACTCTTGATAGTACTACACGCCCCCACACGACACGTCGTCATGTCCTACCAGAGCCTCTCGTCGTCCCACCGTTTAGCGCGTCGTCTCCGTGCCCCCTTCTTCTGCAGGTCCGTGCTCCTTCCTGACTTCTTGAAGGGTTGGAGCCGGTCTCCTGGCCGTCGTCTTCTCCCATCAACGGCTGCCGCCTATGTCTCAGCTACAGTCGTCCGGATTCCCAAATAGTCCTCTCCTTCCTCAGCTACCCAGTGGCTCTGTCAGCCACTACGCTGTCACGAACTGGTGAACTGCCACAGACGTCACATACGTCACTGCACGGCTTCACTGCTTCTTGCACAGTACCTGACTGGAGCACTTGTTGCTCAAATAACCGTCGATTCCCTCTCTGGTTCAACACATGAACTAGGGAAGACCTCACAGAGTACTGGCAGACTTCAGGTGACGCGTAAATCCACGGGAGCGGGAAACAACTGTCAAACTGACAGGACCAATCGTCGCACGTCCGACCTCTTTGACGTGTCGTGTCTGACTGATGGCGCCAGCTTGGCGCGCTGGCCGGACCCCCTTCCTTCGTGACGTCACTTTCGTCACGGGAGGTTTTCATTGGCTCCCGGTGCCACATTGCTGTCGGTGACCAATCCGGTGCCACTGACGTCACATGGTTTTGGCGGGAAATCAGGGAGGCAAGCGCCATCTTGGCTCCCTAAAGGGCCTATACCACAGGCCAAAATATTACTATTTCACAAATTTCTCGGCTCTCCGAGAACACTTCACTCTCTCCCATATATCAAATTGTAGCCTGCAACGTAGAGAACGCTTGGGAAAAGTAGACATGACTCTTACTGCAGGCGTGGGAGAATTATAAGGGGGGGGGGGAACACCGTCACATACCCCTCCCCTTAAAATAAGAGTCATGTCTGGTTAGTGCATGCGGGATAGGGCATCCGATACCACGTTGTCCTTCCCCTTGATGTGCTCGATCTCGATCTTTGTCAGACTCTCAGTGTTGATGAGACGGGTGCCGTCCGCCCTGGACCACTTTACTTCCTCCTCCGGGAATTCTCGGTCCCCCTGTACACACAGAACCGTCTTCCGCTGGGGTTCTCGGGTACTCGTTCCGTCCTGCCTGGCAGCTCTTCCTTCCACAGTGAAGAAAGGTTTTAGGTGGTCTACATGACACACCTGTTTCTTTCGGGGTCCATCCGGCTTCCAATCTCGTACGACACTGGACCCAACCGTCGCAGCACTCTGTATGGCCTCTCGAACCGCGTCTTGGTCACCCTACCTTCACCTGGAAGCAAAATCATCACTTGGGATTCGACCTGGAAATCCCTTTGCACAGCTCTCCTGTCGTACCACTCCGACATCTTACGCTGCGCCTCCTTCAGGTGTTTCCCAGCCAGTTCCTTCGCTCTAGTGAGACGTTCTTTGAACTTCTGGACATATTTATTCACCGTTCCCACGGTCGCTCCTGGTGTCCATCGTTCCTTCATCATGGATAGCATGGCATATATAATATAGATAAATGGAAAGTAAGCCTTCACAGGACCCACACGTCCTCCTTCGGCCTCACTAACCAATTCGGGGAACTCCTCCTGTTGTAACTCTCCGAGACGAGTGCGGTTTACCCCTGGAGAACTGGTGAGGGTCACTTGCAACTCACCATTCGGACTACCTTCGCCCTCCGCTCGTTCTCCGGGTCCTACGCAGAGGTGATCTGTTCCCAGGCTGTCAGTCGTCTCCTCAGCCCCATCAGATCCACAACCTCCTTGTTCTTCGCGCTGTCTCGGCCTTACAGCACAAACTGGGATCGCCACCGGTGCGATTCCCTTCTCGTCCCCACAGACGTTCAACTCCCCGCCTGTCTCCTTGTATTGTTCTAGGGAGTCTTCGCCCTTCACGAGATGCGGGAGGACATATCCTCCACACGCGTCATTCCCCAAGATGACCTGCGCCTCCATCTTGGGCATTGATGTACAGACTCCCACCACAAGGGTCTGGCAGCCATAATCGGAATCCAAAGTTACCTGGTGTAGGGGCATCCTCACTGGGCCTCCCACAGTGGTCACACTTGCCACCCCCACACTGGTATTCTTGTAACCCTCGGGGAACAGGGTTTCACTTACCAGGGTAAAATCAGCCCCGGTGTCTCTTAGCATCTTCACGGGGATGGGGTCTGCGACCCCCATCCTTACGGTTCCTTGACACATGAATGGGTGAACTTTCTTCTCCCCGTTCAGAACGGGTTCATCCCGCACTCCCTCGGCCCTCTGGTCCTCGAACATCACTAAAGCAACGTGTCCCCGCTGCTTAAAGCGTCTGCATTCCCGCGCAACGTGTCCGATTTTTCCGCAGTTGTAGCAGCGGACCCTCGGCGGATACCATTCGCCACCGCTCGCCTTAGCACTGCCTTCAGAGGCCGTCGCTCCCTGTGTCCTTCTCGCCTCATTTGTCGTTTCCTTCATTGCAGTAACAGTTCCCGCACTGTCAGCTTGGTTCTCCTCTATCGGCTCTACAGCACCTTTTGTTCCTCTTTCGTCCCATCTCGAGCGGTGGGACCTGGGAGAACTCGCTTCTGTCCTCCATCCATTCGTCCTCCTATAATTCCTTCTGCTTCTGGAGTACACGGGTGATCGGTGCCGTCCCTCTCGGCTTGGGCGTAGTGCTTCCTCTAACATGTCGGCTCGGTCGGCTGCGGCCCTCAGGTTCTTTATGTCCGCCTCCTTTATCCTCATCCTGATCTCAGGAGAGAGCATGGACATAAACTTTTCCATGGCCATTAGTTCCTTGATCTCTTCGGCCGACCTCGCTTCTTCAGAGTCCAGCCACTTAAGGAACTTTCTTTCCATGTCCCTCGCCGTCTCCGCATACGATTTTCCTGGTGACCGGATACATTCTCTAAACCTCTTCCGGTAACACTCCGGCGTGAGCTTGAAGGAACGGAGCACAGCTCGTTTTACCACATCGTAGTTAGTGCATTCTTGGAAGTCGAGCATAGTGAAGGCTTCACGAGCTTCACCTGTGAGCCTCCCTTGGACCAACTCCGCCCACTCCGCCCTCGGCCACCTCTTCATAGCAGCAACTCTCTCAAAGTGATCGAAGAAACTTTCGGCTTCACTAGGCACAAAGACCGGCAGGTCTCGTTCCCTCACTCGTCGGTCTTCCGTTTGCGGCGGGGCAGGGGCACCTAGTCCCAATTCAGCTCGCTTCAGCTCCACCTCCTTGTTGGCATCTATTTCCTGTTGTCTCATCCTAGCTTCTCGCTCGTGTTCTTCCCTGCGTAGCTGTGCTTCTCGCTCTTGCTCTTCCCGGAGTAGCTGTGCTTCTCGCTCTTGTTCTTCCCGGCGTAGCTGTGCTTCTCGCTCTTCCTTGCGCTGTTGTGCTTCTCGCTCTTCATGCTTCATCTGTGCTTCTGCTTCTCGCTCTTCTTTGCGCTGTTGTGCTTCTCGCTCTTCTTTGCGCTGTTGTGCTTCTCGCTCTTCTTTGCGCTGTTGTGCTTCTTCTCTCCTCAGCTGCGCTTCTGCTTCTCGCTCTTCCTTGCGCTGCTGTGCTTCTTCTCTCCTCAGCTGCGCTTCTGCTTCCCGCTCTTCTTTACGCTGCTGTGCTTCCAGCTGCAGCTTCATTATTTCCAGCTTAACGCTGTGCCTGCTGCCGCTGGATCCCCTGCTGCTTCCACCAATACTCAGGTGTTCACCCACACTGGCAGGTGTTTGGGGCCGTTCCTCCCCCAAAGCTTCGTCTCGAGCCCTGAGCTGAGCCATTATCTCTAGTCTTCTTTCACCAACTCTGGCAGATTTCAGCTTTATTCCAAAATGATCTGCTATAGCCTGTAACTGTGCCTTGGTGCACTCTTCCAGCACCTGTTCGTCTCTAGAGTCAATAAATCTCGTCACTTTATCATCCTCCATCTTGTGCTACGAGTGTTAACCTGCACCTGATCTCTAACACCACTGCCAAGTACCACCACTGCAACCTTTACTTCGATCGTATCCTTGCGAGGTCGCCAATGTTAGGGTTTCACTTCTCTTCTCTACCCTTACTCTGGGGTGAGCAATAGTTATGCTCAAAGGTCACTCACCGTAGCCCTGCGGGTCTTCACTCGATCCTCACGGCGCCACTGCACGCCAGGAGAGTCTCCCAGTCAATCTTAACGGCCTCTGATTAAGAAAGAGTGGGAACACGACTCGTTCACTTGACTGTCGTGTGCCCTCCCCAACAATCGGGCTCTACGGTTAACCACAAGGTCGCCACCTGGTGTTTTAGGTGGCCAGTAACACCATCAGTGGACTGGTGGAATTAGTGGTAGCCTTGGCAAGGTCACACTCAAAAGATCAGGAATCAGGCAGGTACTTATTGTTATCACTCTATGCTTTCAGTACAATATAGCCACAAGACCAATGGAGGGAATGATAAAAACACAAAGGTAATTTTGTATTTTACTTAAAATGTATGAAAGATGTCACAAGGCCAAACAATAACAAATAAATCAACTGATCCTGACGCGGCCGGTAGTTCCCACGGATAGTATGCGATCACTAAGTGGTAACACCTCCCCTCCTTGTCAATTGTCAAGAACAGCTGATCGCCTGGCCTCTCCGCGCGAAAGCTTTGCTTGTTTTCTAGATTCACGCGCGCTGTTTCTTTAAATTCTCCAATATTACTAGAAACTCGCACACTCGATATTGGCACAAATAAACCGTATTACTTAGTTACACTGTACTCAGGCTCAAACAGTCTTTTCTACGATCAATGCTATAATGACTCAATGTAATGGCTTTCACTGCCCTTCATTCAATGACATATTATAAAGTATAAACACTGGCGTTTTCAGTACTTTCTCTCGTGGGCGATAACGCAATAATTCACTGTACTCACAAATGATTAATCACTGAATGAACATAGACATTTATAGTGTATATAAATCAAACATCAATACATGGAAAATAAATAGTTTCTGGGCACGTAGCCTAACTTCCAAATACTGGCATAATATTATATATAATTTATCACTATATGTTCACATCAAAATCTGTAGAAAGATATACAATACACAGTAAATTTACCACTTGTTCCTGGTGCCTGTACACACCAATAATTAACATACATATTACAAGTACTCTTGATAGTACTACACGGCAAACTGGTGCCTTACTGTGATACTGAGACTTGCTCACGACATATAAAATCCTCAGGCTAGATAATATAGCCGAATAATATAGCTAACTAAAGGGGAATGGGGAGGGAACTAGAAACACCTACTTCAACCTATCCTCCGATGAGAGTCGAGATGTAGCTCCTGGTCCTCGTGTCGGGAACGCCCCCACACGACACGTCATCGTGTCCTACCAGAGCCTCTCGTCGTCCCACCGTTTAGCGCGTCGTCTCCGTGCCTCCTTCCTCTGCAGGTCCGTGCTCCTTCCTGACTTCTTGAAGGGTTGGAGCCGGTCTCCTGGCCGTCGTCTTCTCCCATCAACGGCTGCCGCCTACGTCTCAGCTACAGTCGTCTGGATTCCTAAATAGTCCTCTCCTTCCTCAGCTACCCAGTGGCTCTGTCAGCCACTACGCTGTCACGAACTGGTGAACTGCCACAGACGTCACATACGTCACTGCACGGCTTCACTGCTTCTTGCACAGTACCTGACTGGAGCACTTGTTGCTCAAATAACCGTCGATTCCCTCTCTGGTTCAACACATGAACTAGGGAAGACCTCACAGAGTACTGGCAGACTTCAGGTGACGCGTAAATCCACGGGAGCGGGAAACAACTGTCAAACTGACAGGACCAATCGTCGCACGTCCGACCTCTTTGACGTGTCGTGTCTGACTGATGGCGCCAGCTTGGCGCGCTGGCCGGACCCCCTTCCTTCGTGACGTCACTTTCGTCACGGGAGGTTTTCATTGGCTCCCGGTGCCACATTGCTGTCAGTGACCAATCCGGTGCCACTGACGTCACATGGTTTTGGCGGGAAATCAGGGAGGCAAGCGCCATCTTGGCTCCCTAAAGGGCCTATACCACAGGCCAAAATATTACTATTTCACAAATTTCTCGGCTCTCCGAGAACACTTCACTCTCTCCCATATATCAAATTGTAGCCTGCAACGTAGAGAACGCTTGGGAAAAGTAGACATGACTCTTACTGCAGGCGTGGGAGAATTATAAGGGGGGGAACACCGTCACAATATATATATATATATATATATATATATATATATATATATATATATATATATATATATATATATATATATATATATATATATATATATATATAAATATATATATATATATATATATATATATATATATATATATATATATATATATATATATATATATATATATATATATATATATATATATATATATATATATATATATATTGTGATTCTGTGTACCTTGGACAAACAGAAGAGTCCGTACAATTGCGGTTGTCACAACATGCTTGTAGTATTAGAACTGCCCAAACGTCTAATGCATAGTATCTACATACGAGTTTATGCGATCCCAATATTAACTGGAATGGGGCATTCCAGTTAATATTCATTCCATTCCACCGCCTGCTATCGCTGTATCTATCGATGATTTCTGTGTTGTTTGTTAAGACTTCTCTGGTGATGGTCTGGTTGTGGGAAGAGATTATATGTTCCTTAATGGAGCAACTGTTGCTTATGCATTGTTTTGCATAAGCAGAAGCATTAACAATGCATAATCAACATTAATTATGCATTAACAATGCTTAAGCAAAATTAATTATGCATTAACAATGCATAAGCAACATGGCTCCATTAAGGAACATATAATCACATAGGAAAGGAAGGCTGGTAGAACAGTCTGGGAGGCTGTGCGGATACCAACCCCTCCCGCCTCTTTTGGGAGAATGGAAAAATTTGCTTTTATTCTGAATTATAAATATATATATATATATAAATATATATATATATATATATATATATATATATATATATATATATATATATATATATATATATATATATATATATATATATATATATATATATATAATATGACCGAAAAAGTAAGATTAATAATTCTAACACGAATTTTCTCGATCTTTCTTACGTTTCTTTTCACTGTTGATGGTAATTCAAAGATCAATTCTCCAAAATTCATTTTTATTTCTAGTCTGACGCGACACTTGAGCGCGTTTCGTAAAACTTATTACATTTTCAAAGACTTTAGTTTACAAAAACACACACAACTTTAGCTGAATAGAGCTTAAACATCTTTCGAGTTTTTATACCTACATTTGGGTGAAGTGACATGTTACAATAGTTTTGGATAAGGTGAAAATAAACTTTTAACACAAGACAGAACACGAAACAATGAAATACAAACAGGTATTAAAAGTAGGTAACTGCAGAAGGCCTATTTTTATTGGCCCATATTTCTTGATGCTTCTATATTAGAGCGGAGTCTTGAAGTGGGTAGAATATAGTTGTGCATTAATTGGCTGTTGATTGCTGGTGTTGACTTCTTGATGTGTAGTGTCTGGCAGACGTCGAGCCGCCTGCTATCGCTGTATCTATCGATGATTTCTGTGTTGTTTGCTAAGATTTCTTAGCAAACTTAGAAATCTTAGCAAACTATGTTAGGAACTAACATAAAAATGTGCCTTACCTTGCGGTTACCTTGCCATGATTTCGGGGCTCAACGTCCCCGCGGCCCGATCCTCGACCAGGCCTCCTGGTTGTTGGACTGGTCAACCAGGCTGTTTGATGCGGCTGCGAGCAGTCTAACGTATGAGTCACAGCCTGGTTGATGAGGTACCATTTGGAGGTGTTTATCAAGTTCTCTCTTGAACACTGTTAAGGGTCTGCCAGTTATGCCCCTTATGTGTAGTGGAAGCGTGTTAAACAGTCTCGGGCCTCTGATGTTCACAGAGTTCTCTCTCTTAGTACCTATTGCACTTATGCTCTTCAACGGGGTATTCTGCACATCCTGCCATGTGCGGAATACCCGGGCTCCGTTCTGCTACACCCTACTGGGCCTCACTCTGCTACACCCTACTGGGCCTCACTCTGCTACACCCTACTGGGCCACGCTCTGCTACACCCTATTGGGCCCCACTCTGGTCTCATGTGATGTTATTTCTGCATGCAGGTTTGGGACCAGCCTCTCCGATATTTTCTACGTGTAAATTAGTATGTATCTCTCCCGCCTGCGCTCAAGAGAATACAGATTTACTCATTTTAGTTGGTCCCAATAGTTTACATGTTTTTCTGAGTGGATTCCAGCAGTAAAGGATCTCTGCACGCTCTCCAGGTCAGCAATTTCTCCAGCTTTGAAAGTGGCTGCCATTGGGCAACATTATTCCACTCAAGAGAGCAATAGCGTCATGAAGAGTATCATCATCGGTATAGCATCTCTAATGTGAAAGATTCAAATAATCCAGCCCGTCATGCTTTTTGAAGTTGTGAAGGCTATTTTATTGTGTTCTGTGAAGGTAAGGTCTTCCGACATGAGTCAACCCGTTCTCGCAAATTTAATAAGTCAACATTGACTTATTAAATATGTGCATAGGTGACATACTAAACATAATAGTTTCCCTTGAAAAGCTTCATAGAAAACACCGACCTTACCTAACCTACATAGTATGTTAAAATATGCATGTTATAGCTTCGTAATTACAATTGTTACTTAACCTATTATAGGTATAGGTTAGGTAATAATTGTAATTACGAAGCAATAAGATGCTTATCTTAACCTACTAAGTAGGTTAGGTAAGGTCGGTGTTTTCTATGAAGCTTTTCAAGGGAAACTATTATGTTAAGTATGTCACCTATGCACATATTTAATAAGTCAATATTGACTTATTAAATTTGCGAGAACGGGTTGCATGAGTACACCCAAATGCATTAAAATGCTTTCTCGTTCTTTGCTATGGTTTGACTGAGTTTTGTTCGTGGTTTCCGTTTTTACATTTTCACTTTTACCGTAGCGCAGGAGCTGGAACTTATCTTCATTCAAAAATTTTTTTTTTCTGAAGCCCATTAAAAGATCTTAATGATAAGTATGAAACTATGTACAAAATATATATTGTTAATCAAGGCCTATTTGCCAGTGCGATACATTAATTATCCTAATACTATTTGATTATATATTCAGTTGCTCGAGTTAACTTGTTGTGGAAAATTTAGTTCACTGACCTATTGAAATAATCATCTCATTTAGAATTAATACTATAGATTAGTTTAATTAATTAAATTGTCCGAGTTATTAAATCCAGACGACACTCGTTGGTGAGAATACTGAGTTACTTGTTCTGCTACACCCTACTGGGCCACACTCTGCTACACCCTACTGGGCCACGCTCTGCTACACCCTACTGGGCCACACTCTGCTACACCCTACTGGGCCACACTCTGCTACACCCTACCGGGCCACGCTCTGCTACACCCTACTGGGCCACACTCTGCTACACCCTACTGGGCCACACTCTGCTACACCCTACTGGGCCACGCTCTGTTACACCCTACTGGGCCACGCTCTGCTACACCCTACTGGGCCCCACTCTGCTACACCCTACTGGGCCACACTCTGCTACACCCTACTGGGCCACACTCTGCTACACCCTACTGGGCCACACTCTGCTACACCCTACTGGGCCACACTCTGCTACACCCTACTGGGCCACGCTCTGTTACACCCTACTGGGCCACGCTCTGCTACACCCCACTGGGCCCCACTCTGCTACACCCTACTGGGCCAAGCTCTGCTACACCCTACTGGGCCACACTCTGCTACACCCTACTGGGCCACACTCTGCTACACCCTACTGGGCCACGCTCTGCTACACCCTACTGGGCCACGCTCTGTTACACCCTACTGGGCCCCACTCTGCTACACCCTACTGGGCCACACTCTGCTACACCCTACTGGGCCACACTCTGCTACACCCTACTGGGCCCCGCTCTGCTACACCCTACTGAGCCACACTCTGCTACACCCTACTGTGCCCCACTCTGCTACACCCTACTGGGCCCCACTCTGCTACACCCTACTGGGCCACACTCTGCTACACCCTACAGGGCCCCACTCTGCTACACACTACTGGGCCCCACTCTACTACACCCTACGGGGCCCCGCTCTTCTACACCGTACTGGGCCCCGCTCTGCTACACCCTACTGAGCCACACTCTGCTACACCCTACTGGGCCCCACTCTGCTACACCCTACTGAGCCACACTCTGCTACACCCTACTGGGCCCCACTCTGCTACACCCTACTGAGCCACACTCTGCTACACCCTACTGGGCCCCACTCTGCTACACACTACTGGGCCCCACTCTACTACACCCTACGGGGCCCCGCTCTTCTACACCCTACTGGGCCCCACTCTGCTACACCCTACGGGGCCCCGCTCTTCTACACCCTACTGGGCCCCACTCTGCTACACCCTACTGAGCCACACTCTGCTACACCCCACTGGGCCCCGCTCTGCTACACCCTACTGTGTCCCGCTCTCCTACACCCTACTAGGGCCCACTCTGCTACACCCTACTGGGTCACACTCTGCTACACCCTACTGGGCCCCACTCTGCTACACCCTACTGGACCACACTCTCCTACACCCTACTGGGCTACGCTCTGCTACACCCTACTTGGTCACACTCTGCTACACCCTACTGAGCCACACTCTGCTAAACCCTACTGGGCCACGCTCTGCTACACCCTACTGTGTCCCGCTCTGCTACACCCTACTGGGCCCGACTCGGCTACACCCTACTGGGCCTCGCTCTCCTACACCCTACTGGGCCACACTCTGCTACACCCTACTGGGCCACACTCTGCTACACCCTACTGGGCCACACTCTGCTACACCCTACTGGGCCCCGCTCTGCTACACCCTACTGTGTCCCGCTCTGCTACACCCTACTAGGGCCCACTCTGCTACACCCTACTGGGCCACACTCTGCTACACCCTACTGGGCCCCACTCTGCTACACCCTACTGGGCCCCACTCTGCTACACCCTACTGGGCCACACTCTACTACACCCTACTGGGCCACGCTCTGCTACACCCTACTGGGCCACGCTCTGCTACACCCTACTGGGCCCCACTCTGCTACACCCTACTGGGCCCCACCCTGCTACACACTACTGGGCCTCGCTCTCCTACACCCTACTGGGCCACACTCTGCTACACCCTACTGGGCCCCGCTCTGCTACACCCTACTGAGCCACACTCTGCTACACCCTATTGGGCCCCACTATGCTACACCCTACTGGGCCCCACTAAGCTACACCCTACTGGGCCACACTCTGCTACACCCTACTGGGCCACACTCTGCTACACCCTACTGGGCCACGCTCTACTACACCCTACTGGGCCACGCTCTGTTACACCCTACTGGGCCCCACTCTGCTACACCCTACTGGGCCACACTCTGCTACACCCTACTGAGCCACACTCTGCTACACCCTACTGGGCCCCGCTCTGCTACACCCTAATGAGCCACACTCTGCTACACCCTACTGGGCCCCACTCTGCTACACCCTACTGGACCCCACTCTGCTACACCCTACTGGGCCACACTCTGCTACACCCTACTGGGCCCCACTCTGCTACACACTACTGGGCCCTACTCTACTACACCCTACGGGGCCCCGCTCTTCTACACCCTACTGGGCCCCACTCTGCTACACCCTACGGGGCCCCGCTCTTCTACACCCTACTGGGCCCCACTCTGCTATACCCTACTGAGCCACACTCTGCTACACCCTACTGGGCCCCGCTCTGCTACACCCTACTGTGTCCCGCTCTCCTACACCCTACTAGGGCCCACTCTGCAACACCCTACTGGGTCACACTCTGCTACACCCTACTGGACCACACTCTCCTACACCCTACTGGGCTACGCTCTGCTACACCCTACTGGGCTAAGCTCTGCTACACCCTACTGAGCCACGCTCTGCTACACCCTACTGGGCCCCGCTTTGCTTCACTCTACTGGGCCACGCTCTGCTACACACTACAGGGCCAAACTCTGCTACACCCTACTGGGCCACACTCTGCTACACCCTACTGGACCCACTCTGCTACACCTTACTGGGCCACGCTGTGCTACACCCTACTGTGCCCCGCTCTGCCACACCCTACTACGCCCCACTCTGCTACACCCTACTGGTCCACACTCTGCTACACCCTACTGGGCCACGCTCTGCTACACCCTTCTGGGCCACACTCTGCTACACCCAACTGGGCCCCACTCTGCTACACCCTACTGGGCCACACTCTGCTACACCCTACTGGGCCTCTCTCTGCTACACCTTACTGGGCCACACTCTGCTACACCCTACTTGGTCACACTCTGCTACACCCTACTGGGCCACGCTCTGCTACACCCTACTTGGTCACACTCTGCTACACCCTACTGGGCCCCACTCTGCTACACCCTACTGGGCCCCACTCTGCTACACCCTACTGGGCCACACTCTGCTACACCCTACTGGGCCACACTCTGCTACACCCTACTGGGCCACGCTCTCCTACATCCTACTGTGCCCCGCTCTCCTACTCCCTACTGGGCCACACTCTGCTACACCCTACAGGGCACAGCTCTGCTTCACCCTACTGGGTTCCGCTCTGCTACACCCTACTGGGCCTCGCTCTGCTACACCCTACTAGGCCTCGCTCTCCTTCACCCTACTAGGCCACACTCTGCTACACCCTACAGGGCACAGCTCTGCTTCACCCTACTGGGCCTCGCTCTGCTACACCCTACTAGGCCTTGCTCTCCTACACCCTACTAGGCCACACTCTGCTACACCCTACTGGGCCACACTCTCCTACACCCTACTGGGCCACACTCTGCTACACCCTACTGGGCCACACTCTGCTACACCCTACTGGGCCCCAGTCTGCTACACCCTACTGAGCCACGCTCTCCTACATCCTACTGGGCCCCACTCTGCTACACCCTACTGGGCCACACTCTTCTACACCCTACTGGGCCCCACTCTGCTTCACCCTACTGGGCCACACTCTGCTACACCCTACTGGGCCACACTCTGCTACACCCTACTGGGCCCCAGTCTGCTACACCCTACTGAGCCACGCTCTCCTACATCCTACTGGGCCCCACTCTGCTACACCCTACTGGGCCACACTCTTCTACACCCTACTGGGCCCCACTCTGCTTCACCCTACTGGGCCACACTCTACTACACCCTACTGGGCCACACTCTGCTACACCCTACTGGGCCACGCTCTGCTACACCCTTCTGGGCCACACTCTGCTACACCCAACTGGGCCCCACTCTGCTACACCCTACTTGGTCACACTCTGCTACACCCTACTGGGCCACGCTCTGCTACACCCTACTTGGTCACACTCTGCTACACCCTACTGGGCCCCACTCTGCTACACCCTACTGGGCCCCACTTTGCTACACCCTACTGGGCCACACTCTGCTACACCCTACTGGGCCACGCTCTCCTACTCCCTACTGGGCCACACTCTGCTACACCCTAATGGGCCCCACTCTGCTACACCCTACAGGGCACAGCTCTGCTTCACCCTACTGGGTTCCGCTCTGCTACACCCTACTGGGTCTCGCTCTGCTACACCCTACTAGGCCTCGCTCTCCTACACCCTACTAGGCCTCGCTCTCCTACACCCTACTGGGCCACACTCTGCTACACCCTACTGGGCCACACTCTGCTACACCCTACTGGGCCCCGCTCTTCTACACCCTACTGGGCCCCACTCTGCTACACCCTACTGAGCCCCACTCTGCTACACCCTACTGGGCCCCACTCTGCTACACCCTACAGGGCACAGCTCTGCTTCACCCTACTGGGCCCCGCTCTTCTACACCCTACTGGGCCCCACTCTGCTACACCCTACTGAGCCCCGCTCTCCTACTCCCTACTGGGCCACACTCTGCTACACCCTACAGGGCACAGCTCTGCTTCACCCTACTGGGTTCCGCTCTGCTACACCCTACTGGGCCTCGCTCTGCTACACCCTACTAGGCCTCGCTCTCCTACACCCTACTAGGCCACACTCTGCTACACCCTACAGGGCACAGCTCTGCTTCACCCTACTGGGCCTCGCTCTGCTACACCCTACAAGGCCTTGCTCTCCTACACCCTACTAGGCCACACTCTGCTACACCCTACTGGGCCACACTCTCCTACACCCTACTGGGCCACACTCTGCTACACCCTACTGGGCCACACTCTGCTACACCCTACTGGGCCCCAGTCTGCTACACCCTACTGAGCCACGCTCTCCTACATCCTACTGGGCCCCACTCTGCTACACCCTACTGGGCCACACTCTTCTACACCCTACTGGGACCCACTCTGCTTCACCCTACTGGGCCACACTCTGCTACACCCTACTGGGCCACACTCTGCTACACCCTACTGGGCCCCAGTCTGCTACACCCTACTGAGCCACGCTCTCCTACATCCTTCTGGGCCCCACTCTGCTACACCCTACTGGGCCACACTCTTCTACACCCTACTGGGCCCCACTCTGCTTCACCCTACTGGGCCACACTCTGCTACACCCTACTGGGCCACACTCTGCTACACCCTACTGGGCCACGCTCTGCTACACCCTTCTGGGCCACACTCTGCTACACCCAACTGGGCCCCACTCTGCTACACCCTACTGGGCCACACTCTGCTACACCCTACTGGGCCTCTCTCTGCTACACCTTACTGGGCCACACTCTGCTACACCCTACTTGGTCACACTCTGCTACACCCTACTGGGCCACGCTCTGCTACACCTTACTTGGTCACACTCTGCTACACCCTACTGGGCCCCACTCTGCTACACCCTACTGGGCCCCACTTTGCTACACCCTACTGGGCCACACTCTGCTACACCCTACTGGGCCACGCTCTCCTACTCCCTACTGGGCCACACTCTGCTACACCCTAATGGGCCCCACTCTGCTACACCCTACAGGGCACAGCTCTGCTTCACCCTACTGGGTTCCGCTCTGCTACACCCTACTGGGTCTCGCTCTGCTACACCCTACTAGGCCTCGCTCTCCTACACCCTACTAGGCCTCGCTCTCCTACACCCTACTGGGCCACACTCTGCTACACCCTACTGGGCCACACTCTGCTACACCCTACTGGGCCCCGCTCTTCTACACCCTACTGGGCCCCACTCTGCTACACCCTACTGAGCCCCACTCTGCTACACCCTACTGGGCCCCACTCTGCTACACCCTACAGGGCACAGCTCTGCTTCACCCTACTGGGTTCCGCTCTGCTACACCCTACTGGGTCTCGCTCTGCTACACCCTACTAGGCCTCGCTCTCCTACACCCTACTAGGCCACGCTCTGTTACACCCTACTGGGCCCCACTCTGCTACACCCTACTGGGCCACACTCTGCTACACCCTACTGGGCCCCGCTCTTCTACACCCTACTGGGCCCCACTCTGCTACACCCTACTGAGCCCCACTCTGCTACACCCTACTGGGCCCCACTCTGCTACACCCTACTGGACCACACTCTCCTACACCCTACTGGGCTACGCTCTGCTACACCCTACTGGGCCACGCTCTGTAACACCCTACTGGGCCCCACTCTGCTACACCCTACTGGGCCACACTCTGCTACACCCTACTGGGCCACACTCTGCTACACCCTACTGGGCCCCGCTCTGCTTCACCCTACTGAGCCACACTCTGCTACACCCTACTGGGCCCCACTCTGCTACACCCTACTGGGCTACACTCTGCTACACCCTACTGGGCCCTACTCTGCTACACACTACTGGGCCCCACTCTACTACACCCTACGGGGCCCCGCTCTTCTACACCCTACTGGGCCCCGCTCTGCTACACCCTACTGAGCCACACTCTGCTACACCCTACTGGGCCCCCACTCTGCTACACTCTACTGAGCCACACTCTGCTACACCCTACTGGGCCCCACTCTGCTACACACTTCTGGGCCCCACTTTACTACACCCTACGGGGCCCCGCTCTTCTACACCCTACTGGGCCCCACTCTACTACACCCTACTGAGCCACACTCTGCTACACCCTACTGGGCCCCGCTCTGCTGCACCCTACTGTGTCCCGCTCTCCAACACCCTACTAGGGCCCACTCTGCTACACCCTACTGGGTCACACTCTGCTACACCCTACTGGGCCCCACTCTGCTACACCCTACTGCACCACACTCTCCTACACCCTACTGGGCTACGCTCTGCTACACCCTACTGGGCTAAGCTCTGCTACACCCTACTGAGCCACGCTCTGCTACACCCTACTGGGCCCCGCTTTGCTACACCCTACTGGGCCACGCTCTGCTACGCACTACAGGGCCAAACTCTGCTGCACCCTACTGGGCCACACTCTGCTACACACTACTGGGCCACACTCTGCTACACCTTACTGGGCCACGCTGTGCTACACCCTACTGAGCCACGCTCTTCTACACCCTACTAGGCCCCACTCTGCTACACCCTACTGGGCCATGCTCTGCTACACACTACAGGGCCAAACTCTGCAACACCCTACTGGGCCACACTCTGCTACACCCTACTGGGCCACACTCTGCTACACCTTACTGGGCCACGCTGTGCTACACCCTACTGAGCCACGCTCTTCTACACCCTACTGGGCCCCACTCTGCTACACCCTACTGGGCCACGCTCTGCTACACACTACAGGGCCAAACTCTGCTACACCCTACTGGGCCACACTCTGCTACACTCTACTGGACCACACTCTGCTACACCTTACTGGGCCACGCTGTGCTACACCCTACTGTGCCCCGCTCTGCCACACCGTACTACGCCCCTCTCTGCTACACCCTACTGGGCCACACTCTGCTACACCCTACTGGGCCACGCTCTGCTACACCCTTCTGGGCCACACTCTGCTACACCCAACTGGGCCCCACTCTGCTACACCCTACTGGGCCACACTCTGCTACACCCTACTGGGCCTCTCTCTGCTACACCTTACTGGGCCACACTCTGCTACACCCTACTTGGTCACACTCTGCTACACCCTACTGGGCCACGCTCTGCTACACCCTACTTGGTCACACTCTGCTACACCCTACTGGGCCCCACTCTGCTGCACCCTACTGGGCCACACTCTGCTACACCCAACTGGGCCACGCTCTCCTACATCCTACTGTGCCCCGCTCTCCTACTCCCTACTGGGCCACACTCTGCTACACCCTACAGGGCACAGCTCTGCTTCACCCTACTGGGTTCCGCTCTGCTACTCCCTACTGGACCTCGCTCTGCTACACCCTACTAGGCCTCGCTCTCCTACACCCTACTAAGCCACACTCTGCTACACCCTACTGGGCCACACTCTCCTACACCCTACTGGGCCACACTCTGCTACACCCTACTGGGCCACACTCTGCTACACCCTACTGGGCCCCAGTCTGCTACACCCTACTGAGCCACGCTCTCCTACATCCTACTGGGCCCCACTCTGCTACACCCTACTGGGCCACACTCTTCTACACCCTACTGGGCCACACTCTGCTACACCCTACTGGGCCTCTCTCTGCTACACCTTACTGGGCCACACTCTGCTACACCCTACTTGGTCACACTCTGCTACACCCTACTGGGCCACGCTCTGCTACACCCTACTTGGTCACACTCTGCTACACACTACTGGGCCCCACTCTGCTACACCCTACTGGGCCCCACTCTGCTACACCCTACTGGGCCACACTCTGCTACACCCTACTTGGTCAAACTCTGCTACACCCTACTGGGCCACGCTCTGCTACACCCTACTTGGTCACACTCTGCTACACCCTACTGGGCCCCACTCTGCTACACCCTACTGGGCCCCACTCTGCTACACCCTACTGGGCCACACTCTGCTACACCCTACTGGGCCATGCTCTCCTACATCCTACTGTGCCCCGCTCTCCTACTCCTTACTGGGCCACACTCTGCTACACCCTAATGGGTCCCACTCTGCTACACCCTACAGGGCACAGCTCTGCTTCACCCTACTGGGTTCCGCTCTGCTACACCCTACTGGGCCTCGCTCTGCTACACCCTACTAGGCCTTGCTCTCCTACACCCTACTAGGCCTCGCTCTCCTACACCCTACTAGGCCACACTCTGCTACACCCTACTGGGCCATACTCTCCTACACCCTACTGGGCCACACTCTGCTACACCCTACTGGGTAACACTCTGCTACACCCTACTGGGCCCCAGTCTGCTACACCCTACTGAGCCACGCTCTCCTACATCCTTCTGGGCCCCACTCTGCTACACCCTACTGGGCCACACTCTTCTACACCCTACTGGGCACCACTCTGCTTCACCCTACTGGGCAACGCTCTTCTACAGCCTACAGGGCACAGCTCTGCTTCACCCTTATTATATACCAGCAGTACCCCGGCCACGCGTTGCTGTGGCTCAGCAACGCATGTGCGTCGCTGAGCCACAGCAACCTTCCTGTCTCCCAGTCCTCCCCACCATTCCCCCCTCACCAGTCTTTTCGGCCTCAAAACTATTCCCCACTCCACCATCCCCTCTTCCTTCCCACCATTCCCCACTTCCCTGTCCCTTTGTTCTTTCCCACAATTCTCCATTCCCCCATCCCTTTGTCCCCACCATTCCAAACTCCTCCATCCCCCTCGTCCTCCCCACCATCTCTCACTTCCGTCCCCTCGTCAACACCACCATTCCCTACTCCCTCGTCCGATGCCTTCCCAAATGGTCTCATGTTCCCTTCACTGAAATAAAAACAAAACATTTAAGATATGAAATGAAAATATGAACAAATAAAAAAATAAACTATACTCACAAAATGAACAGTATGGTAAACATCACAGCTCAATTCCAACGCAATTCACACAAAATAATTAAATCAAATGAAAATAAATAAAAATCTATGAAAATTCAATTTTTTCAATGCAATCAGAAATGCTGAAATGGAATTGTAACATTTTTAGTACAGCATGTGTATTGCTCTTGCATGCAACAGATGGCGCTGTTTTTCAAGAAAAGCATAGTTTTACCTGTTACAGGTGTGGCATCTATACTTATACTTACGCAATTAATGGTTTGGTAAACAAAACAACTCAATTCCAACACAATGTCACACATAATAATTCAATAAAAAATAAAATATATCAAAATCTATGAAAATAAAATATATCAATGCAATCGGAAACATTGAAATGGAATTCGAGACATATTTAGTATAGCGTGCATGTTGCTATTATGTGCAACAGATGGCGCTGTTTTTAAAAAACGCATATTTTTATCTGTCACAGGGGTGGCATCGATATAGTAGGTATATGAAAAAACGTGCCTATTCGAATGCAACGTTGTATCAAAATTTCAAAGCAATCGGTGAAGAACTTTTTTAGATTACAGCATTTGTTGCCCTAACGTCTAACAGATGGCGCTGTTTTTCAAGAAAACATGTTTTATTCCTGTCCCAGGTGAGGCATGTACATAGTTGTGGGAACCGACCTGTGAGATTTATATTTATTTAATTCATATGAATTTATATAGAATTTATATTTACGTTAATTTATATACTTCGATAGCAATTTGTATAATGATAAGTGGACTGTATTTCTGCAATAATCTCATAATCTCACAAATCGATCCTCTACACATTAGGGGGGTTTATATTAATTTATATATATGCAGCCAATCAAACTACAGTATTAGACTACATACATTGAAGAGGTTCCTTATCTTATTTGTACAGCAGGCCTTAGTCCACCAGGTATAACCAGGATGTAGACACCACATTTTCCCTCTTTGAGGTAGCTTCCATCACCCTGGTAACTGATGCACAAAGCATGCTTCCTCGTCTTGACCTGTCAAAAGGGCACTAGCTATAAAGCCAGAATTCTAGTATATGACAGGTATATCAAAGAAAACACTGTACAAGGAACCATGAAGACCTGGGCTTAATTACCTTTAGTATGAGGCTATCTCGTGCTCTAACCGGTCCACCCTATATCCACTGACATTAATGGCCATAAATGAAAGATAAACGGGTTTCGGAAAGACACTTCCCTTGAAATTGATGACAGCGTGTTGATGATGGCAGATCACTACTCTGATCTTCCATAACACTTCGTCCAAGAGAATTAACAGGAGCCGAATTGCTCCCGTGAGCCTCTGGTCTCAGTACAAACAATGTCTGGCCCCTCCTTCCTCACCCTGACGCTACTGGCCTACATTGTCCAGATGACAGTAAGTGATAGAAGGGTCACATTTACTCTACTTTAATTCTGATAATTAAGTTAATTTATATGAGATGTTTTTATGATGGTAAAGTCCAAAGACTAATGTGTTTAAGAATAATTCCCACCATAATAGGTGGTAAATTTATAATAGTATGTGGTAATGATATTCCGTTTTCTATAGACGGTAATTCCACTACAAGTTACGTTTTCTATGGGTTAACTTGTTTATACAACACAGCAATTATCTGTCTGTATGATATTATTATTAAATGGTGTCGGATTTTCCGACAATAGTAGATGTATAAAAAGACGCGCCTATTCGAATGCAACATTGTGTCAAAATTTCAAAACAATTGGTAAAGAGGTTTCAAAGATTTCCTTCACATGGAAAAACACCTGAAAACACAGTTTTTAATATTTTTTTATCCGTCACAGACGGGACATCTAAATAGTATGTATATAAAAACCTGGCCGGATGCGAATGGAACGTTGTGTGAAAATTTCAAAGCAATCGGTGAAGAACTTTCGGAGATTAACGATTTTGAACAAACTAACATTTCCATTTATATATATATATATATATATATATATATATATATATATATATATATATATATATATATATATATATATATATATATATATATATATATATATATATATATATATATATATAGACATATGTCGTACCTAGTAGCCAGAACGCACTTCTCAGCCTACTATGCAAGGCCCGATTTGCCTAATAAGCCAAGTTTTCATGAATTAATTGTTTTTCGGACACCTAACCTACCTAACCTAACCAAACCTAACTTTTTAGGCTACCTAACCTAACCTAACCAATAAAGATAGGTTAGGTTAGGTTAGGTAGGGTTGGTTAGGTTCGGTCATATATCTACGTTAATTTTAACTCCAATAAAAAAAAATTGACCTCATACATAATGAAATGGGTAGATTTATCATTTCATAAGAAAAAAATTTGAGAAAATATATTAATTCAGGAAAACTTGGCTTATTAGGCAAATCGGGCCTTGCATAGTAGGCCGAAAAGTGCGTTCTGGCTACTAGGTACGACATATATATATATATATATATATATATATATATATATATAGATATATATATATATGTCGTACCTAGTAGCCAGAACTCACTTCTCAGCCTACTATGCAAGGCCCGATTTGCCTAATAAGCCAAGTTTTCATGAATTAATTGTTTTTCGACAACCTAACCTACCTAACCTAACCTAACCTACCTTTTTGGGCTACCTAACCTAACCTAACCTATAAAGATAGGTTAGGTTAGGTTAGGTAGGGTTGGTTAGGTTCGGTCATATATCTTCGTTAATTTTAACTCCAATAAAAAAAATTGACCTCATACATAATGAAATGGGTAGCTTTATCATTTCATAAGAAAAAAATTAGAGAAAATATATTAATTCAGGAAAACTTGGCTTATTAGGCAAATCGGGCCATGCGTAGTAGGCTGAAAAGTGCGTTCTGGCTACTAGGTACGACATATATATATATATATATATATATATATATATATATATATATATATATATATATATATATAAATCACCCCTAAACGGGTCCAGGATCACCCCTAAACGTACACAGTACCGTGACCACTGCACTAATGATTGTCTTATCATTGGTGCCATATCTTATCTTATTATATATATATATATATACACATAATATATATATATATGGTTTGGTATATGTATATATATATATACACATAATAAATATATATATAAATAAATAAAAGCCTCAGCTCAGGATGGAAGCAAGTCGATGAAGAACTCTGTAGGGTAAGGCAGATCCTAGTCAACAACGGCTACTCCAATGGTTTCGTCGAAGACATCATAAGAAGGAAAGTGAAACGCCATGCAACCTCTGAGGAGACAACTAACACAACACCTGTACCCCCTACTAGACTATTTTACAGGAACTTGTTTTCCACAGCTCATAAAACGGAGGAAAGAGTCTTGAAAGATATTGTTAATAGGAATGTTATCCCTACAGACAAAGATCAGAAGATACAACTGACGATTTACTATAAAACCAAAAAAAACGGCCAACCTACTCATGAGAAACTCTCCAGACACAAAGCACAACGCTTTAAAAGAGACCAACGTCGTCTATGCCTTCAAATGCCCACTTGGGGACTGTAAGCTTTAAAGAACTCAGTACATAGGCAAGACAACAACATCTCTTTCCAGGCGATTAACAATGCATAAGCAACAGGGCTCCATTAAGGAACATATAATCTCTTACCACAACCAGACCATCACCAGAGAAATCTTAACAAACAACACAGAAATCATCGACAGATACAGCGATAGCAGGCGGCTTGACATCTGCGAGGAACTACACATCAAGAAGTGAACACCATCATCAACAGCCAATTAATGCACAACTATATTCTACCCACTTCAAGATTCCGCACCAAAATAGAAGCATCAAGAAATATGGGCCAATAGGCCCTTTGCAGTTACTTCCATTCTATACCCATTGCACCGTGTTCTGTCTTGTTTTGAAAGTTTGCTCTGTCTTGTGTTGAAAGTTTTTTTCACCTCATCCAAAACTGTTGTTACATATCACCTCATCCAAATGCGAGTATATGAGACGAAAGCTGTTTAAATGATAGACGACCATTTGATCACCATTTGGTCCGGGAGACATCTCCCGTCACGCAGGGTGCAGTTGCGCCTCCACAGATCTCCAGTATCATCTTTTGATACTGGTAATGGCTCAAAAGGGCCACCACTTACGGGCTATTCATGCCCGTACCACTTACGGGCTATTCATGCCCATGCCACCTCTTGGGTGGCTTAATCTTCATCAATCATTCAATTAAATGATAGACAGTCCGGCAGTGGTCCAGTCTGACACCACTCACCACACAGCCCAAGGAGCAGTGTGGTCACAATGCGACCCAAACGTCTTAAGGTCAGAGCTACTCCACTTGACAGTCATGTTATCGGGAGAAGCAATATTTTAAAGAGCCTGAAGGACGTTACTGGCATCGAACCCGCTGACATTAGTCAGGAAGGTGAAGATATCGTGCTCGTCTTTTCATGTGAAGAGGAACTAGAAAAACTGACTAACGATGCCATTCTTCGTAAAGAGCACTACCTACATCCTCACTTCCCACGTCAGTTCCTGGCCGGAAGAACTGTTTTTACCAGCAGGACCAGCCAGTGGATCGCTGGCCGACCGCAACATCATATCATGGACAATATCGAGGACGAAAATCCAAACCTGGCTGTATTCAATCTAGAGTTCTGCAACATCGACAAAACATCAATGAAGATTACGTTCGCCACCATAGCTGCGGAAAAGACCAGACACGCCCACATGTGGTACTCCAACACTCCCACATGTGGTACCCAAACACTCCCACATGTGACACTCCAACACTCCCACATGTGGTACTCCAACACTCCCACATGTGGTACCCAAACACTCCCACATATGGTACCCAACACTCCCACATGTGGTACTCGAACACTACCGCACGTGGTACCCCAACACTCCCACATGTGTGGGAGGTACTCCAACACTACCACCCCACCAAATAAAAAAGGAACGATACCATGAGATCCAGCAGTGCTTTAAGTGCTACGACCTCTCCCTCCCGACCAATTAGTATCAGCACCCTGTCCAGAAGTGCAGCCTGTGCGCACTGGACCATCACTACTCCATATGCAAGGCAACAGTCCATCACTGCTTGCTCTGTGATGGTAATCACCCCGCAATTTCCTACCGCTGCCCTCGCAGACAGGAAAGCATCAAGGCCCAGGTTGAAGCCAAGAGAAACAACCCTTCTACCTCCTCGACCAGAGCCCCAAGCGTTCAACCCACCACCTTACCTCTCACTAATCGACCAGAAGACTTTCCTGTCTTACCAACATGTGGCTCCTCCCAGCAGGCGACACATCCTTCTCATTGGGGACCCCAAGGTCCCACAGGCTCCTTCACAGCCCCCTGCATCACGTGCAGGCATTATCCCTGGTCTTATTAAACTAGCGGAAAGGCTTGCAGGACCAAACAATCAGCGCTTTGTCAGTGAACTAAACGCATTATATATAGACAATGGCCTGGCCCCATCATAGCCACTAGCGTAAATCTCACTGCCTCCTCTACCACTCCGGAGACTACCACCAGGACGACCATGCGGTCAACTTCAACACCGACTCCAGAACCGCCCATGACCCAAGCGACACAGAGGTAATTCTTTCTCCAACTCCCAACACTCCTATCATCACTATCTCAGCAGCCGCGCTAGCAGACGTGCTGTCTACAAACGATAACAGCACCACCAGCGCTCCTGAAATAGCTACAACCACCAATGCACGACACCTAAGCCTACCAAAGGCTGCGAGGCGAAAAACAAAAACGCCCACTACGGAGGTTACAGGCTCCTCAGACGAGGAAATCATAGTAGGAGCTCCACCGCTGCATCACAAATACGACACATACACGGTTCAAGACTTCCTCATGGAGGCCACGTCACCAAACTCTAACGACAGCACTGCTCAGCCAAAGTCGCAAGCAAAGAAAAAACGGAAAACCTAGAGGTCTACACTAACCCCACCAGCTCCATAACTGGTATAGCCAGCCTTCCAGACTGAAAACCGTCATGAAGACCCCCATCCGTCGCCAGATCTCTAGTATCAGCCACTGATACAGCTAATGACTCCAAAGAGCCTCCACTTACGGGCTCACCATAGCCCGTGCTACTGGAACTTATTGTTCTGAGTAGCTGAATTTAAAACAACAACAAACTTAAATGATAGCATAGTAAAACTCTGTTTACTGTTTGCAGGTTATAGTTGTGTGTGTGTAAAGTAATGTCTTTGAAAATGTAATAAGTTATTACGAAACGCGTTCAAGTGTCGTGTCAGACTAGAAATAAAAATGAATTTTGGAGAATTGATTTTTCAATTACCATTGACAGTAAAAAGAAACATAAGAAATATTGAGAAAAATCGTGTTTGAAATATTAATCTTACTTGTTCGGTCATATTTATATATATATATATATATATATATATATATATATATATATATATATATATATATATATATATATGTCGTACCAAGTAGCCAGAACTCACTTCTCAGCCTACTATGCAAGGCCAAATTTGCCTAGTAAGCCAAGTTTTCATGAATTAATTGTTTTTCGACTACCTAACCTACCTAACCTAACCTAACCTAACTTTTTCGGCTACCTAACCAAACCTAACCTATAAAGATAGGTTAGGTTAGGTTAGGTAGGGTTGGTTAGGTTCGGTCATATATCTACGTTAATTTTAACTCCAATAAAAAAATATTGACCTCATACATAATGAAATGGGTAGCTTTATCATTTCATAAGAAAAAAATTAGAAAAAATATATTAATTCAGGAAAACTTGGCTTATTAGGCAAATCGGGCCTTGAATAGTAGGCCAAAAAGTGAGTTCTGGCTACTAGGTACGACATACATATATATATATATATACATATATATATATATATATATATATATATATATATATATATATATATATATATATATATATATATATATATATATATATATATATATATATATATATATATATATATGTCGTACCTAGTAGCCAGAACGCACTTCTCAGCCTACTATGCAAGGCCCGATTTGCCTAATAAGCCAAGTTTTCATGAATTAATTGTTTTTCAACTACCTAACCTACCTAACCTAACCTAACCTAACCTTTTCGGCTACCTAACCTAACCTAACCTAACCTATAAAGATAGGTTAGGTTAGGTTAGGTAGGGTTGGTTAGGTTCGGTCATATATCTACGCTAATTTTAACTCCAATAAAAAAAAATTGATCTCATACATAATGAAATGGGTAGCTTTATCATTTCATAGGGAAAAAATTAGAAAAAATATAGTAATTCATGAAAACTTGGCTTATTAGGCAAATCAGGCCTTGCATAGTAGGCCCAGAAGTGCGTTCTGGCTACTAGGTACGACATATATATACATATATATATATATATATATATATATATATATATATATATATGTCGTACCTAATAGCCAGAACGCACTTCTCAGCCTACTATTCAAGGCCCGATTTGCCTAATAAGCCAAGTTTTCATGAATTAATGTTTTTTCGTCTACCTAACCTACCTAACCTAACCTAACCTAGCTTTTTTTGGCTACCTAACCTAACCTTACCTATAAATATAGGTTAGGTTAGGTTAGGTAGGGTTGGTTAGGTTCGGTCATATATCTACGTTAATTTTAACTCCAATAAAATAAAATTGACCTCATACATAGAGAAAAGGGTTGCTTTATCATTTCATAAGAAAAAAATTATAGTAAATATATTAATTCAGGAAAACTTGGCTTACTAGGCAAATCTGGCCTTGAATAGTAGGCTGAGAAGTGAGTTCTGGCTATTAGGTACGACATATATATATATATATATATATATATATATATATATATATATATATATATATATATATATATATATATATATATATATGTCGTACCTAGTAGCCAGAACGCACTTCTCAGCCCTACTATGCTATGCCCGATTTGCCTAATATGCCAAGTTTTCATGAATTAGTTGTTTTTCGACTACCTAACCTACCTAACCTAACCAAACCTAACTTTTTTGGTTACCTAATGTAACCTAACCTATGAAGATAGGTTAGGTTAGCTAAGGTAGGGTTGGTTAGGTTCGGTCATATATCTACGTTAATTTTAACTCCAATAAAAAAAAATTGACCTCATACATAATGAAATGGGTAGCTTTATCATTTTATAAGAAAAAAAATGAGAGAAAATATATTAATTCAGGAAAACTTGGCTTATTAGGCAAATCGGGCCTTGCATAGTAGGCTGAGAAGTGCGTTCTGGCTACTAGGTACGACATATATATATATATATATATATATATATATATATATATATATATATATATATATATATATATATAAATATATATATATATATATATATATATATATATGTCGTACCTAGTAGCCAGAACTCACTTCTCAGCCTACTATTCAAGGCCCGATTTGCCTAATAAGCCAAGTTTTCCTGAATTAATGTATTTACTATAATTTTTTTCTTATGAAATGATAAAGCTACCCTTTTCACTATGTATGAGGTCAATTCTTTTTATTGGAGTTAAAATTAACGTAGATATATGACCGAACCTAACCAACCCTACCTAACCTAACCTAACCTATATATATAGGTAAGGTTAGGTTAGGTAGCCAAAAAAAGCTAGGTTAGGTTAGGTTAGGTAGGTTAGGTAGACGAAAAAACATTAATTCATGAAAACTTGGCTTATTAGGCAAATCGGGCCTTGCATAGTAGGCTGAGAAGTGAGTTCTGGCTACTAGGTACGACATATATATATATATATATATATATATATATATATATATATATATATATATATATATATATATATATATATGTCGTACCTAGTAGCCAGAACTCACTTCTGAGCCTACTATGCAAGGCCCGATTTGCCTAATAAGCC
Source organism: Procambarus clarkii (assembly GCF_040958095.1). Lineage (NCBI taxonomy): Eukaryota > Metazoa > Arthropoda > Malacostraca > Decapoda > Cambaridae > Procambarus > Procambarus clarkii. Next base: position 6,633,864 of record NC_091205.1, on the reverse strand, counting down.
AAGTTTTCATGAATTAATTGCTTTTCGACTACCTAACCTACCTAACCTAACCTAACCTAACTTTTTCGGCTACCTAACCTAACCTAACCTATAAAGATAGGTTAGGTTAGGTTAGGTAGGGTTGGTTAGGTTCGGTCATATATCTACGTTAATTTTAACTCCAATAAAAAAAAATTCACCTCTTACATAATGAAATGGGTTGCTTTATCATTTCATAAGAAAAAAATTAGAGAAAATATATTATTTCATGAAAACTTGGCTTATTAGGCAAATCGGGCCTTGCATTGTAGGCTGAAAAGTGAGTTCTGGCTACTAGGTACGACATATATATATATATATATATATATATATATATATATATATATATATATATATATATATATATATATATATATACATATATACATATATATATATATATATATATATATATATATATATATATATATATATATATATATATATATATATGCGAACAAGCCTGAATGGTCCCCAGGACATATGCAACTGAAAACTCACACCCCAGAAGTGACTCGAACCCATACTCCCAGAAGCAACGCATCTGGTATGTACAAGACGCCTTAATCCACTTGACCATCACGACCGGACAAAATGAGGTGATAGCCGAGGCTATTTGAACCACCCCACCGCCGGCACTCGGATAGTTATCTTGGGCATAGCATTTTACCAAATCACCTCATTCTTTGGGGCAACACGTGAGGAACACAAATGCGAACAAGCCTGAATGGTCCCCAGGACAGTGCCGGTCCCGCCGGCAGAATAGTGCCGGCGGTGGGGTGGTTCAAATAGCCTCGGCTATCACCTCATTTTGTCCGGTCGTGATGGTCAAGTGGATTAAGGCGTCTTGTACATACCAGATGCGTTGCTTCTGGGAGTATGGGTTCGAGTCACTTCTGGGGTGTGAGTTTTCAGTTATATATATATATATATATATATATATATATATATTATTAAATATGACCGAAAAAGTAAGATTAATTATTCTAACACGAATTTTCTCGATTTTTCTTGTTTCTTTTCACTGTGATCCAGCCTGTACTCCTCTTGGCATACCAGAAAACATTCTAAGGAAACTACTCCAAGCTTGTACTAAAGAGGCACCCTTCTTGAGCCCGGATGGGCACATGTATAAGCAAGTAGATAGGGTCGCCATGGGTTCTCCCCTAGGTGTCCTGTTTGCGAACTTCTACATGGGTACCATCGAGCAAAAAGTCTTAGTCGACATGAACTTGAAACCGGCCGTATACTGCAGGTATGTTGACGACAATTTTACACAGGTACCTGATGTCAGACATCTGCAGGAGCTGAAGGAGGCATTTGAGCAAAATTCTGTGTTGCGTTTCACTTACGAGATGGAGAAGGATGGGAAGCTGCCCTTTCTAGATATAAAAGTCATGGAAAGGAGTGGAGGTTTCCACACTGCAGTCTACACTAAGGAAACAAATATAGGAATGTGCCTAAATGCCAACAGTGACTGCCCAGACTGGTACAAGAGGAGTGTTGTTAACGCTTATGTCAACCGTGCTCTCAGCCACAGCTCAGGATGGAAGCAAGTCGACAAAGAACTCTGTAGGGAAAGGCAGGTCCTAGTCAACAACGGCTTCTGCAATGGTTTCGTTGAAAATATCATAAGAATGAAAGTGAAATGCCATGCAACCTCTGAAGAGACAACTAACACAACACCTGTACCCCCTATTAGACTATTTTACAGGAACTTCTTTTCCACAGATCATAAAACGGAGGAAAGGGTCCTGAAAGATATTGTTAATAGAAACGTTATCCCTACAGTAAAAAATCAGAAGATACAACTGACGATTTACTATAAAACCAAAAAAACTGCCAGCCTACTCATGAGAAACTCTCCAGACACAAAACAGAACGCTTTAAAAGAGACCAACGTCGTCTATGCCTTCACATGCCCTCTTGGGGACTGTAAGCCTCAAAAAACTCAGTATATAGGCAAGACAACAACATCTCTTTCCAGGCGTATAACGATGCATAAGCAACAGGGCTCCATTAAGGAACATATAATCTCTTCCCACAACCAAACCATCACCAGAGAAATCTTAGCAAACAACACAGAAATCATCGATAGATACAGCGATAGCAGGCACTTGACATCTGCGAGGCACTACACATCAAGAAGTCAACACCAGCAATCAACAGCCAATTAATGCACAACTATATTCTACCCACTTCAAGACTCCGCTCCAATATAGAAGCATCAAGAAATATGGGCCAATAGGCCCTCTGCAATTACTTCCATTCATACCTTCAATACCCATTGTTTCGTGTTCTGTCTTGTGTTGAAAGTTTGTTTTCACCTCATCCAAAACTGTTGTAACATATCACCTCACCCAAATGCAGGTATAAAAAAAAATCGAAGATGTTTAAGCTCTATTCAGTTTCAGTTGTGTGTGTGTAAACTAAAGTCTTTGAAAATGTAAAAAGTTTTACGAAATGCGCTCACGTGTCGCGTCAGACTAGAAATAAAAATGAATTTTGGAGAATTGATTTTTCAATTACCATCAACAGTGAAAAGAAACATAAGAAAGATCGAGAAAATTCGTGTTAGAATTATTAATCTTACTTTTTCGGTCTTATTTAATAATATATGTCTACAGGAAAGACTGCTACCAAAATATATATATATATATATATATATATATATATATATATATATATATATATATATATATTTATATATATATATTTATATATATATATATATATATATATATATATATATGTCGTACCTAATAGCCAGAACGCACTTCTCAGCCTACTATTCAAGGCCCGATTTGCCTAATAAGCCAAGTTTTCATGAATTAATGTTTTTTCGTCTACCTAACCTACCTAACCTAACCTAACCTAGCTTTTTTTGGCTACCTAACCTAACCTTACCTATAAATATAGGTTAGGTTAGGTTAGGTAGGGTTGGTTAGGTTCGGTCATATATCTACGTTAATTTTAACTCCAATAAAAAAAAATTGACCTCATACATAGAGAAAAGGGTTGCTTTATCATTTCATAAGAAAAAAATTATAGTAAATATATTAATTCAGGAAAACTTGGCTTATTAGGCAAATCGGGCCTTGAATAGTAGGCTGAGAAGTGAGTTCTGGCTACTAGGTACGACATATATATATATATATATATATGTATATGTATATATATATATATACATATATATATATATATATATTTATATATATATATATATATGTATATATATATATATATATATATATATACATATATATATATATATATATATATATATATATATATATATATATATATATATATATATATATATATATATATATATATATATATATATATATATATATATATATTGTGACGGGAAAGTGTTGGACTGTATATGTTCGGCAGTCCTACAATGGCAGGTGTCAATGCCTGGTCACACTTACAAAAAAAAGATAGACTGCTTGCCTGTTGCCTGTGGTAAGTGAGAGGGAGGAACACGTAAAACACAAAGTATGAACAATGAAACTTTAATATATACTTTAAACATAAATAAAAATAAAGACAAATCGCAGGTAAATGAATAGTGCAATTAAATAACAAAGATAAATGCAAAAACAATGTGAGACAAAATAGTAAATGGTGAAATGGTGCTGAAAATATTGGCTATGGCTGAGACCTCCCTTAGTATACAAAAGTCAGAGAGCTTAGTATGCCAGAGAGAGATGTCAACTCTTAGAGCACAGAGAATATTCTGAAGTTGATGGCTGGTCCAAGCTCAAACATCGACTCAGGTAGATGGCGCTGAGGTGCAGTGTGCAGGTGTGCGGTCGGCGAGTCACCAATCAGGAGCAGGCAGGCTGGGATGGGTAGTTGGCTGGTTGATGACGAGCCGGCATGGAGGGTGTGTAGAGTAGGAGGGTTTAGGGTACGTTTTGCCTCCTGGTCAAAACGTTTTGTGCTACTGGTGGACGTATCTTTAATGTAGCATCTTATACTTGTAGACTGGACGTAACTTTAGGTAGGGAAGAGCAGGCTCAATCTCTCTTGAAAGAGATTATCATCACAACTCTCCCCCGAAGCCTGCGGTTCCGGGTGAAGTTACGTCTTCAGATGGTAGAGTGGTAGGTGGAGCTGCCTCTACCTCATAGCTCTGGAGACGGCGTCTGCTATGATGTTGTCAGAACCCTTGATGTAGAAGATCTCCAGGTTGAAATTCTGCAGATATAAAGCCCATCGTAGAAGCCGTTGATTGTTGAATTGGGCTTGCTGCAGGTAGCGTTGGGGATTGTGGTCCGAGTAGATGGTGGTAGACCGAGCACTTTGCAGGTATGGTTCGAAGTGCTGCAAGTTCAGGACGATGGAGAGAAGCTCCTTTTCGACCGTGCTGTAGTTCCTCTGGTGTGGTTTTAACTTGTAGCTGTAGTAGCTAACAGGTAGAATCTCCTTGCCTCGTTGTTGCATCAGGACACCCCCGATGCTGTGAGAGGCGAAATACTATGATCTAGACGAGTATTGCTATATCATTGTGTGGCTATTCAATGTCCCGAGTATTTGACGGATTTCCACAGACCTCACTAACACGTGTGGGTCTCCCACCAACGGCAGCCTACTTTTTTTTTTTGCAGGGATATTCCTGTTCGGGCCCTAAGCCTCTGGCTGGCCCACTAAGTGTTGCTTGTTTCTGTTTTACTTGGGCGGAGTATGAGTATTTATGACTCGTATGGTCGCTACAGTAAGATTTTGCCATATGTGTTTAACAACTTCTTCTGCTCTGTTGTATCTAAGTTGAAATCTTAATGGGTTTGTAACTGTGCACTGTGTTAGATAATGTTCCAGTGGTCTGTCGGGCATTTCTCAACATGCACGCATGCACATGGGTATCCAAGCCTGCGCCTACTGTGTGCGTGCATGTGTGTGTGTACTCACCTAGTAGTACTCACCTAGTTCTGTTTGCGGGGGTTGAGCTCTGGCTCTTTGGTCCCGCCTCTCAACCATCAATCAACAGGTGTACAGATTCCTGAGCCTATTGGGCTCTATCATATCTACACTTGAAACTATGTATGGAGTCAGCCTCCACCACATCACTTCCTAATGCATTCCATTTGTCAACCACTCTGACACTAAAAAAGTTCTTTCTAATATTTCTGTGGCTCATTTGGGCACTCAGTTTCCACCTGTGACCCCTTGTGCGTGTGCCCCTTGTGTTAAATAGCCTGTCATTATCTACCCTATCAATTCCCTTGAGATTCTTGAATGTGGTGATCATGTCCCCCTAACTCTTCTGTTTTCCAGCGAAGTGAGGTTTAATTCCCGTAGTCTCTCCTCGTAGCTCATACCTCTCAGCTCGGGAACTAGTCTGGTGGCAAACCTTTGAACCTTTTCCAGATTTTGATTGTTGCCGCCGAAGGCGGCTAGTTTATTGTGCACCCCATACTCATCCTGTGAACGGTAGCGCAAAAGCATTACAGAGGGCACAAAAGGTCTCTATCAGACCTCATCTTAGATTATTACATAAACAATTTCTTCAATCCTTCACACCTTATAGATTCAATGTCAGCTAGTTACAGAGAAAGTGCTATTACAAGAGCTACATATTTACAGTAAGTCATCATACATTAATGTTAGGTCTTGTCGTTAATACATAATAGTTTGGCCAATGGGGATATGACAGAGTCATAGGGGAGCTTCTGTTTATTATTAGTCCTCACAATACACTACTTGTTTCTGAATCTCATATGTCGTTCATCTACTGGAAGCAAAATGTGGGTACAGTGCAAGAATTTCAGGAAATTTATCCATAGTTGTGCTTGTGGGGGTTGAGCTCTGGCTCTTTGGTCCCGCCTCTGAACTGTCAATCAACAGGTGTACAGGTTCCTGAGCCTATTGGGCTCTATCATATCTACACTTCAAACTGTGTATGGAGTCAGCCTCCACCACATCACTTCCTAATGCATTCCATTTGTCAACCACTCTGACACTAAAAAAGTTCTTTCTAATATCTCTGTGGCTCATTTGGGCACTCAGTTTCCACCTGTGTCCCCTAGTGCGTGTGCCCCTTGTGTTAAACAGCCTGTCTTTATCAACCCTGTCGATTCCTTTGAGGATCTTGAATGTGGTGATCATGTCCCCCCTAACTCTTCTGTCTTCCAACGAAGTGAGGTTTAATTCCTGTAGTCTCTCCTCGTAGCTCATACCTCTCAGCTCGGGTACTAGTCTGGTGGCAAACCTTTGAACCTTTTCCATTTTAGTCTTATGCTTGACTAGATATGGACTCCATGATGGGGCTGCATACTCCAGGATTGGCCTGACATATGTGGTATATAATGTTCTGTGTGTGTGTGTGTGTGTGTGTGTGTGTGTGTGTGTGTGTGTGTGTGTGTGTGTGTGTGTGTGTGTGTGTACTCACCTATATGTACTCACCTATATGTGCTTGCAGGATCGAGCATTGACTCTTGGATCCCGCCTTTCTAGCTATCGGTTGTTTACAGCAATGACTCCTGTCCCATTTCCCTATCATACCTAGTTTTAAAAGTATGAATAGTATTTGCTTCCACAACCTGTTCCCCAAGTGCATTCCATTTTTCTACTACTCTCACGCTAAAAGAAAACTTCCTAACATCTCTGTGACTCATCTGAGTTTCCAGTTTCCACCCATGTCCCCTCGTTCTGTTATTATTACGTGTGAACATTTCATCTATTTCCACTTTGTCAATTCCCCTGAGTATTTTATATGTCCCTATCATATCTCCTCTCTCCCTTCTTTTCTCTAGTGTCGTAAGGTTCAGTTCCTTCAGCCGCTCTTCATATCCCATCCCTCGTAGCTCTGGGACAAGCCTCGTCGCAAACCTCTGAACCTTCTCCAGTTTCTTTATGTGTTTCTTCAGGTGGGGGCTCCATGATGGCGCGGCATACTCTAAGACGGGTCTCACGTAGGCAGTGTAAAGTGCCCTAAAAGCTTCCTCATTTAGGTTTCTGAATGAAGTTCTAATTTTCGCCAGTGTAGAGTACGCTGCTGTCGTTATCCTATTTATATGTGCCTCAGGAGTTAGATTAGGTGTCACATCCACTCCCAGGTCTCTTTCTCGAATCGTTACAGGTAGGCTGTTCCCCTTCATTGTGTACTGTCCCTTTGGTCTCCTGTCACCTGATCCCATTTCCATAACTTTACATTTACTGGTGTTAAACTCCAGTAGCCATTTCCCTACTTTCCATTGTGTGTGTGTGTGTGTGTGTGTGTGTGTGTGTACTCACCTAGTTGTGCTTGCGGGGGTTGAGCTCTGGCTCTTTGGTCCCGCCTCTCAACTGTCAATCAACAGGTGTACAGGTTCCTGAGCCTATTGGGCTCTATCATATCTACACTTGAAACTGTGTATGGAGTCAGCCTCCACCACATCACTCCCTAATGCATTCCATTTTTCAACCACTCTGACACTAAAAAAAGTTCTTTCTAATGTGTGTGTGTGTGTGTGTGTGTGTGTGTGTGTGTGTGTGTGTGTGTGTGTGTGTGTGTGTGTGTGTGTGTGTGTGTGTGTGTGTGTGTGTGTGTGTGTGTGTGTGTGTGTGTGTGTGTGTGTGTGTGTGTGTGTTTGTGTGCGTGCGTGCGTGCGTGCGTGCGTGCGTGTATGAACTGGTCGAGGGATCCACTGTCATGACCATAAGGCACCGCACCGCTAACTTTTAATGCGTCAGGAATCTGGTTTCAAGACATTAGCCAGGTTGGCTGCCTCGGGGGACTGCTGCCCGCCCCTGCCACTCAGGTATTACCTACCATCATCCGGAAAATATTTCCCACATATTGCAGAAACATTCCGAATTTTGCCAACAGTTGCAGCAGTGGTTGACCCAACTTGGAAGAATAAAACAGTCAGAGGATAACGAAACAGTTCTTCCAGAATTTCCGAGACTTAGAGCACAGCTTATTCTGCATAGGCAGCTGGCCCTAGCTTCAAACAGTTAGTTGTGATAGAAGATAATTAACACCAGCTGACACAACCTATCATTACAGATTAAGTCATTTTTTTGTTGTACCTGTTGCTAACGGCAACAGTTGTGAAGATCAACAAAGATGTGCAGGGAGTACCCGAGACTCGAACGAATATTTTGGTCTATAGTTTGTTTTAGTCTAGACGAGTAAATCTTTTCGCACGAAAAGATTTAGTCGTTTGACGCGACTAAATCATGAGAGCAGTTGAGAGAAGGGATGCAAGGAGGCAATGTCCTCAGGTTCATCACCTGGACCTTTAGTTTTGGGAAGCGGAGCCGAGCATTTTAGTGGATATCTGAAAATACTTTATTAATGGTTTACTTCTCAGGATTTTTTTTAACCTGTTTCATGTTGTATGTCTACCTCTTTGTCTATTTGTATATATGTTTGTTTATATGTTCGTTTGTATGTATATGTGTCCGTTTCTGATTCCCTGTCACAATTTGTTTTCTCTCTCTCTCTCTCTCTCTCTCTCTCTATTCTAGCCTTCCTATCTTACTCCATCTTCGATACTGGTCGAGGTTTTTGATTTTGAGTATGTGAAAAAATATTTCGGATTTTTCTTTATCTCTTGTATAGCTTTCTGTTCCAATTCCATTTCCTCAGACTCATATGATCTCTTCAACGGTTGTTCTATTACTTCGATCTCCCTGCTTAGGCTTATTTTCCTTGCTTGTGATAGTTGTGTCTGCCGAAGCACTTCCGTTATTTTTTTCCTTCTCCTGTACAGTCGTCTGCGTTCTCTTTCTAGAGTGGTCCTCTTTCTGCCCCTCCTCACAGGTACGTGCTTCAAGCAGACCTGGTAAGTTTCAGCTGTCAGTTGAGCTATTCCCTGTGTGGGAGTTTTGTCGCTTAAGACCGTCTCCCATTGAATGGTTGCAAGGTCTACATTTATTTTTTTCCCAGTCGATCCTCTTATTGTTGAAATTGAATTGATTGAATATTCCTTCTCGCTTGTTGGGTCTCTTAGACCTACTACCGTTATTTATGCTAGTTCGCACTTCAATGAGCTTATGGTCTGAGTATGAAGTATCGGAGATTGTAATGTCTCTGATTAGTTCATCATTGTTTGTGAATAACAAGTCTAGTGTGTTTTCGTTCCTAGTTGGTTCTGTAATCTGTTGATTGAGCGAGAATTTGTCACAGAATCTCAAAAGTTCTCTGACCTGTGGTTGGTTATTTCCCGGGTCATTCCCTGCTATGATATTTCTGTTTGTCATTCTCCATCTTAGAGTCGGTAAATTGAAATCTCTAATGGAAGATAATATCTTCCATACAAACAGAGTAAGAAACAGAGAAGTCATAGAATCAGAGTAAATGAAGTTTCTCCGTATTTCGGGCATTTACTTGGGCACTAGAAGGCCTTGTCAGACTGGAATGCTTGGTTACTGGAATTCCTTGTAGAATTATCATTCCGTGTGGCTGGGTTCCCTCTGACGCCGCTGGTACTCTCTTGCGTGCGGCTGGAGGCGGGGAATTTGCGATTGGAGTTGTTGGCTGGCTGGGAGCCTGATCCATCACAACTGGTCCGAGTGTCAAGAAATGTTGACCTGTTTGTTAATTATAAAAACAATAGCGCTATAATAACTGTACATTTGCGAATTAGTTTAGTCTATCACTGTGTGAACAGAGTGAGAATGACAAGCAAGATTTTAAATATGCGGATTATATACAGCTAATTTTCATAAAAATATTAACCTATTAGAGTTATATTTGCCATGCTATATATTGCTTGTATATCAATGGTTATACAAAGTACTGTAAATTAATGTTGGATGTATACTTCGCATGTCTTAGCTGTTAAATGTTGCTGTACTCACCTAGTTGTACTCAGCTAGTTGTGCTTGCAGGGGTTAAGCTCTGGCTCTTTGATCCCGCCTCTCAACTGTCAATCAACTGGTGTACAGATTCTGAAGCCTATTGGACTCTATAAAATCTTCATTTGAAACTGTGTATGGAATCTGCCTCCACCACATCACTGCTTATTGCATTTCACCTGTTAACTACTCTGACAAATGGAATGCATTATTTATTAAATGGAATGCTGTGATTATGTCTTGCCAATATATATATATAACAACACGAATTGTAAGCTATGTGCTAATGAAAAACTGTCATAATTGTTTTTATTCGGGTGTACACACATTTATTCCTTTCGGGTTTATAATGATTTGTTAACATTAACTGGAAAGATAACTTCCGAATTATGTGGAACTGGATGGAGTCTCCTGTGGTGCCCGGGTCTCTCTTCCACATACACTCTCATTCTTTTCCTCCACTCCTTCCCTCTCCCACGCTCTCAATCTCTCTCTCCTCTGTCCCCTAACATTCTCATAGCCACCTCTCACTCGTCCACTCCACTTTCCTCTCTCCTTTCTCTCTCCCAATCTCCTTCTCCACACTTTATCACGTCTCTGCACTATGTGCCCCTTACACACATTCTGCTGCCCCCTCTCTCTCTCTATCTCCCTCTCTCCTACCCACTCTCTCTCGTCTGCCATTCATTTGCACGATCCCGCCTCTATATATCCCAGAGATCTCCAGCGTTGTAAACGACGTTCCTACACATTTCCGGCTTTTAGCTGCACACTGCAAAGCCTTGCAAGACCTCGATTTTTGTTTATTAAATTTCCTTGTAGAATAATTTTCATTCTGAATGTCAGTTTCTCTCTTACTCAGCTGCTGATCATTAACTCGTTGTTCGAGGAGGAGAATTCTCGAGTGGAGACACTGGCTGAAGTGTGACATTATCGTTCATACGTTCTTCGAGCGTCAAGAACGAGGTATTTGCTTCTGGATTTGTGTGTTGAAAATATGAAATTGTCAAGTGATTGAAGAGTGTATGTGGTGGATGATGTGTCCTTGTCAGTCTGTATGACTGTCTGACCCAATGTCTCTAGGTCTTCTTAGCTCTCTGTTTATGAGTAAGTGTGTTTGGCGGTCTGTTATTCTGCCTTTCTCTTGCCTGTATCCTGACTGTCTGTCTGTCTGTATATCTGCTAGTCGGTTAGTATGTCTTCCACTTCACTTGACATGGGAGGCTTAATTTTTCGCGTGCAAGACTCAGTGACAATGGAAGGTTCCCTAAGAGGGTTCCAAGTGGCGTGCATTGTCTGGTAGTTAGTTAATGATTGAGGGAATTACAGAGAAGTCAAGTGAGGGATACACATTTCTTATACATTATAAAACGTTTATACATAAGATACGTTTATTTTGGATTGGAGAACTGGGTGTTTGTTGCCATAGATACCGTATCGCCTGTTTCACGTTTACTCAAACATCTTTACATAAACCTTGTGACGGAAAGTTAATGTTTACGGAAAGTTCATGATAATAATATTCATGCATAAAGAAATCACATTAACGTGATATATTATTGAGAAAATGTGACTTGTTTTTACATATGAAGAAAAGCGTTTGGGATAGAACTCGACTACCACAGCCAGAGTGCATGAGAGGGTCAGCCCGTCCTCCTGAGGTTTCCCAACGTTAAGAAAACGGTCAGTGTGAAGTGTCCTCACCTAACCTACCAGAGGACCCAAAACAGAAAACGGGACAGTACGTCACTTTCGCCAGCCGCTTCCATGTTTTTTAGTATGAAAATTTGAGACCTTATGTAACGCATACCAGCGAAATGTGACGCTCTTTGGAGGAGGACAGAGGGGGGGGGGAGGCAATGTGTGGACCCTGGCTTGGCTTCATTGGAAGCCTTAGGATGTCTGGAGGATTCACCTGAATTCCAAGTTGCATTGCTTTTACCATGTTGTGGTTAAGTGGTTTAAGGCGTGTACATGAGTGTACCCAATATGTAGGTTCGAATCCTCCTTGTGGCTCCAACTGATTTCCTCAATAGTACTTATATTAATTGTAGTTATTATTATTTTGTTTACACATTAGAGTTACGTTGACGTTTGAAATCCAGTATTAAATTTTTTCTGTACATTCATTAGGATGTTTGTATGGAACACTGTTGTGTTCTTAGTTACATATTTACAAGTTGTTTGAATTGTTGGAGTGACAAAATGGTTTGAACACCTGCCTCCTGCCAGACTGGGGTTCGCAATCTTCGAATTTTCTTTAATTTACTCAGACCAGCCACGAGTCTTCTGCATAGAAGAGTCTGCATTTATGGATTGTGTCAAGTTGTTTCATATTGCTTCCCACTGGATGTGTAGCTCTGTTGTAAATAATAATTATTATTAATTAAATTTTTAATATCATTTGTTTTTATATTTCACGTAGAAATTTAATTTAAAGTAAATCATTCTATTGTTACCCCATGCAATGAGGTCATTTAGTAGATATATCGAGTATTGGTTTGTGCTTTTAGATATTCATTACAAGAATTCAGAATTGTCGTCAGCCTATTGCTACAATAAGTTCCATAATTTGGCCAATAAGAACTTCGAAATTGATCTGTTCTTGCAGATGACCATCAATAATTTCAAAATATATAGAACCTTTTGTTTGGTTTTGGGTTTTCTAAGAACGGATTTGTTAGGAAGCCAAATGCAAGTAAACATTTTGTGAACCATGAATAAGTCTTCTGTGATGAAGAGCCTCGATGTAGGATATACTTTGGTCAAGAGCATTAACTTCTCACTAGATGTGGAGCTTAACCTTCAATGTTCTCTCATAACTACAGATACGACTGGCCAGAAATACTAAATTTAAGGAGAGATTTTTCTATAGAATGAGTCCCAATAACGTCGCTGCTGACACTTAACCCCCTCCGGCAAATGAAATAGTGCTGACGACGTTTCGATCCTCAAGGAGCCTCGCCAAGTGCTAACTGAGGTGGAGTATGAGAGAGTGTCGAGAGGAAGGGCGTGGTGAGAGCAGGTGAAGAAGTAAAGTGGAGAAGTAAAGCATGAAAAACAAACTGACATGAGATAAGAACACAATAATAAAGGGCACAGCAGAAGGAAGCTCCTAATGTTACCTCCATTAGCGAAGAAAGGAAAACTAAACGATCGGAAGTGGAAGAACGGAAATGCGAAAAGGAATAAAGATGAAATATGACTGAGTAGTAATTAGAGACACAAAGATATAAGAACAGAAAATATAAAAGGAGCCGGGCAGATTGATAAGTCATATCCCACATGCCTAGAACATTAGAACATTTAAACTTTGTGCTGAGAAATACACGAGTCAACATCAACGAGGTGCAGACAAAGGGGTCGTGCCGGACACATTCCTCACGTGAGCCGCTTTAATAAGATGGCCTTTGTGTTGAGTCGAGACAGGAAAGATTATTTTGGACGGAGACAGAGCTATAGGATGACTGGGGTCCTTAACAACGGAACATTGTTCGTGTTAGAAATTTCAACACATCTTTTGTGCTCTGTAAGTTGGACATTATATATTTTAATTCCTCATTATATACATGATTGCGAGATGCTTAATGTTAAACATCCATTAGTAGCTAGGCACTATGTTACTCACCACAGACATTTTGTGGGGCCACGTGAGCAACACAAATTTGTGTTGCTCACGTGGCCCCACAAAATGAGGTGATTTGGTGAAATATAAGTCTCCGTGGTGTAGTGGTAAGACACTCGCCTGGCGTTCCGCGAGCGCTATGTCATGGGTTCGTATCCTGGCCGGGAAGGATTTACTGGGCGCAATTCCTTAACTGTAGCCTCTGTTTAACGCAACAGTAAAATGTGTACTTGGATGAAAAAACGATTCTTCGCGGCAGGGGATCGTATTCCAGGGACCATAGGATTAAGGACTTGCCCGAAACGCTACGCGTACTAGTGGCTGTACAAGAATGTAACAACTCTTGTATATATCTCAAAAAAAAAATAAAAAATAAGAAATAAATAACTGTCCCCAAGCTCACCACTAAGTGCCGTCGGGACGGAGGGGGAAATAACCTCGGCTACCATCGTCTTTTGTACGGTTACGGTTGGTCAAGTGGTTAAGGTACCAGTTACGCCAATTGCATAGTGTCCTCTGGCTGTCTGGGTTCGAGTCACCTCTGGGGTGTGGCGTTTTAATATATATATATATATATATATATATATATATATATATATATATATATATATATATATATATATATATATATATATATATATATATATATATGTATGTATATATATAACCTTTTTCACATGTGGTTATATGGGTTATATATATATCTGCATATATATATGTATATATATATATGTCGTACCTAGTAGCTAGAACATATTTATATATACCTACTTTCTGAGGTGCGCCCCATCTTACGACAACCGAAAGCTTGAAGAGTATGACCTCTTACTGAAAACCATGCTGGAAAAAGTTGTTAACCTCTCCCTCAACGAATGCCAGTGGAAACAAGCCACTCTTCCTGTCAGGCTCGGTGGCTTGGGTGTCCGCACCGCCACCCAAATTGCTGTCCCAGCCTTCCTGTTTTCCTCCTCAGCATCAGATGACCTGGTTAAGGAAATTCTACCTGACACCCTGAGTGATGAAGCGGGTATACAGGACCGACACTACACAGAATGCAACACGAAATGAGGTGCCATAGCAGACCCAGCACTCACACCAGCTATGCCGAAAGCCAAGAAACAATCCAGTTGGGATTGAACACTTTGAAGCTACTTACGGACGGTCTTGGCTTCCACCAAGACCGTCAGTAGTTTGTGTGTGTGTGTGTGTGTGTGTGTGTGTGTGTGTGTGTGTGTGTGTGTGTGTGTGTGTGTGTGTGTGTGTGTGTGTGTGTGTGTGTGTACTCACCTAGTACTCACCTAGTTGTGTTTGCGGGGGTTGAGCTCTGGCTCTTTGGTCCCGCCTCTCAACCGTCAATCAACAGGTGTACAGATTCATGAGCCTATCGGGCTCTGTCATATCTACACTTGAAACTGTGTATGGAGTCAGCCTCCACCACATCACTTCCTAATGCATTCCATTTGTCAACCACTCTGACACTAAAAAAGTTCTTTCTAATATCTCTGTGGCTCATTTGGGCACTCAGTTTCCACCTGTGTCCCCTTGTGCGTGTTCCCCTTGTGTTAAATAGACTGTCTTTATCTACCCTATGAATCCCCTTCAGAATCTTGAATGTGGTGATCATGTCCCCCCTAACTCTTCTGTCTTCCAGCGAAGTGAGGTTTAATTCCCGTAGTCTCTCCTCGTAGCTCATACCTCTCAGCTCGGGTACTAGTCTGGTGGCAAACCTTTGAACCTTTTCCAGTTTAGTCTTATCCTTGACTAGATATGGACTCCATGCTGGGGCTGCATACTCCAGGATTGGCCTGACATATGTGGTATACAAAGTTCTGAATGATTCTTTACACAAGTTTCTGAATGCCGTTCGTATGTTGGCCAGCCTGGCATATGCCGCTGATGTTATCCGCTTGATATGTGCTGCAGGAGACAGGTCTGGCGTGATATCAACCCCCAAGTCTTTTTCCTTCTCTGACTCCTGAAGAATTTCCTCTCCCTGATGATACCTTGTATCTGGCCTCCTGCTCCCTACACCTATCTTCATTACATTACATTTGGTTGGGTTAAACTCTAACAACCATTTGTTCGACCATTCCTTCAGCTTGTCTAGGTCTTCTTGAAGCCTCAAACAGTCCTCTTCTGTTTTAATCCTTCTCATAATTTTAGCATCGTCCGCAAACATTGAGAGAAATGAATCGATACCCTCCGGGAGATCATTTACATATATCAGAAACAAGATAGGACCGAGTACAGAGCCCTGTGGGACTCCACTAGTGACTTCACGCCAATCGGAGGTCTCACCCCTCACCGTAACTCTCTGCTTCCTATTGCTTAGATACTCCCTTATCCACTGGAGCACCTTACCAGCTACACCTGCCTGTCTCTCCAGCTTATGTACCAGCCTCTTATGCGGTACTGTGTCAAAGGCTTTCCGACAATCCAAGAAAATGCAGTCCGCCCAGCCCTCTCTTTCTTGCTTAATCTGTGTCACCTGATCGTAGAATTCTATCAAGCCTGTAAGGCAAGATTTACCCTCCCTGAATCCATGTTGGCGATTTGTCACGAAGTCCCTTCTCTCCAGATGTGTTACCAGGTTTTTTCTCACGATCTTCTCCATCACCTTGCATGGTATACAAGTCAAGGACACTGGCCTGTAGTTCAGTGCCTCTTGTCTGTCGCCCTTTTTGTATATTGGGACCACATTCGCCGTCTTCCATATTTCTGGTAGGTCTCCCGTCTCTAGTGACTTACTATACACTATGGAGAGTGGCAGGCAAAGTGCCTCTGCACACTCTTTCAGTACCCATGGTGAGATCCCATCTGGACCAACAGCCTTTCTAACATCCAGATCCAGCAGGTGTCTCTTGACCTCCTCTCTCGTAATTTCGAACTCCTCCAAGGCCGCCTGGTTTACCTCCCTTTCTCCTAGCACAGTGACCTCACCCTGTTCTATTGTGAAGACCTCCTGGAACCTCTTGTTGAGTTCCTCACACACCTCTCTGTCATTCTCTGTATACCTGTCCTCGCCTGTTCTAAGTTTCAATACCTGTTCTTTCACTGTTGTTTTCCTTCTGATGTGACTGTGGAGTAGCTTTGGTTCGGTCTTGGCTTTGTTTGCTATATCATTTTCAAAATTTTTCTCTGCTTCTCTTCTCACCCTGACGTACTCATTCCTGGTTCTCTGGTATCTCTCTCTGCTTTCTGGTGTTCTGTTATTCCGGAAGTTCCTCCACGCCTTTTTGTTCAGTTTCTTCGCTTCCATACATGCCCTATTATACCATGGATTCTTCTGTTGCTTCTCGGATTTTTCCCTTTGGGCCGGGATGAACCTGTTTACTGCCTCCTGACACTTTTGGGTAACATAGTCCATCATACCCTGTACAGACTTGTCTCTGAGGTCTGTGTCCCAAGGTATTTCACTTAGGAAACTTCTCATCTGTTCATAATTCCCCTTTCGGTATGCCAGCCTTTTGATTCCTAGTTCTTTTTGGGGGGAGATAAGTCCTAGCTCTACCAGGTACTCAAAGTTCAATACACTGTGGTCACTCATTCCCAAGGGCGCTTCCATCTTAACTTCCCTTATATCCCATTCATTTAGGGTAAATATCAAATCAAGCATTGCTGGTTCATCTTCTCCTCTCATTCTTGTTGGTTCTTTGGTGTGCTGGCTTAGAAAGTTTCTTGTTGCCACGTCCAGCAGCTTAGCTCTCCTTGTTTCTGGTCCTCCATGCGGGTCTCTGTTCTTCCAATCTATCTTCCCATGGTTGAAGTCTCCCATAATTAGTAGTCCAGATCCATTCCTGCTAGCAACAGAAGCTGCTCTTTCTATTATGTTAATGGTGGCCATGTTGTTTCTATCATATTCCTGTCTAGGTCTTCTGTCATTTGGTGGTGGATTATATATGACTGCGACTATAATTTTTTTCCCTCCATTTGTTACAGTACCTGCTATGTAGTCACTGAAACCTTGGCAGCCCTGAATATCCATCTCCTCAAAATCCCAGCCTTGTCTTACCAGCAGAGCTACACCACCCCCACCTCTTCCTTCCCTCTCTTTCCTCATAACATAATAGTCCTGTGGGAACACTGCATTTGTTATCGCTTTCGTGATCTTTGTTTCTGTGAGGGCTATTATGTCTGGGTTTTCCTCTAGTACCAGTTCTCCAAGCTCATTTGCTTTATTTGTAATTCCATCTATGTTTGCGTACATCGCTTTGAGGCTCACTTTCTTCTGTCCCTTCTCAAATCGCCTCCTTGGTGAGTGTTCTGCTGGTGGGGGAGGCTGTTCCATGGGTGTGAGGACCTGTGAGGTGGATAACAGGGTCTCAGAGGATACTGGGATGAGGGGCGGGGGATCCAGTGAAGGGGGAGGGACAGGGAGGGTATGGGGTGAAAGGGGAGGGAGGACGGGAAGGAAAGGGGGGGAGGGAGGACTCGGGAGGAGGGGAGGGGTAGAAGGGTGGGGATTGGGTGTGGGGGAGGGAGATTTTGCTGAACTTTTGAGTGGGGGCAGGGAGGGTTTGGGGTAGGGGGGTTTTCTATGCAGTGGAGGGAGGCGGGGATGTCCTCCCTTCTGGTGTTACTGGGTAGCTGGTTGTGGGTTCCCCCCTCGCCTCTGGGGGTGTTGGGTTGGGAGCTGTGACTTCCTGGTTTTCCCCTCTCGCCCTGCGCCTCTTCCTTGCTTCTGCCGCCACGGCTCTCTCCTCCCTTGTCATGTCTCTCTGGAGGAATACATTTTTTAATTTTCCCACGTTTTTCAGGGAGCTCTTCCTTGATAGGATCTTCTCCTTTGTGTTCTCGTTTGCAAACACTATCTTTATCATTCGGTCTCGGTCTTTGTTGTACCGGCCTAGCCTGAAAACCTTCTCAATGCTATGCTCAGCCCCTTCCATGTCTAGTGCCTTTAGTACTTCATTCACTGCTGCTTTGTCCTTGTCACTCCACTCTGTCCTATTAGATCCTTCCTGCTCCTTAATACCCACAGCAACCACTGATCTGTTCCTTTCCAGCAGTTGGCTAGTGGAGCGTGCCGCCTCCTGCGAGGTGGCTGCTTTCATGGCCACCTCCATCACTGCAGTCATTACTTCAGAGTTATTTTTTTTTTAGTATTTCCGCAAATGTTGCTTTTATTGTGGCATTCTCATCCAGAAAACTATTACCACCTTCTCCCTGGGTGGTTTTCTGATTTTCAGCCTCGATACCATTTTCTTTGAGGGCTCTAATAGTAGTGGGATTGACGCCTACAACCGTGCGTTTTGGTTTTTTCCGGGCCCGGTCTCCGCACCCCTGGATTCCAGTACGCCTACAACCGTGCGTTTTGTTTTTTTCCGGGCCCGGTCTCCGCACCCCTGGATTCCAGTACGCCTACAACCGTGCGTTTTGGTTTTTTCCGGGCCCGGTCTCCGCACCCCTGGATTCCAGTACGCCTACAACCGTGCGTTTTGGTTTTTTCCGGGCCCGGTCTCCGCACCCCTGGATTCCAGTACGCCTACAACCGTGCGTTTTGTTTTTTTCCGGGCCCGGTCTCCGCACCCCTGGATTCCAGTACGCCTACAACCGTGCGTTTTGGTTTTTTCCGGGCCCGGTCTCCGCACCCCTGGATTCCAGTACGCCTACAACCGTGCGTTTTGGTTTTTTCCGGGCCCGGTCTCCGCACCCCCTAATTCCAGTACGCCTACAACCGTGCGTTTTGGTTTTTTCCGGGCCCGGTCTCCGCACCCCCTGATTCCAGTACGCCTACAACCGTGCGTTTTGGTTTTTTCCGGGCCCGGTCTCCGCACCCCCTGATTCCAGTACGCCTACAACCGTGCGTTTTGGTTTTTTCCGGGCCCGGTCTCCGCACCCCCTGATTCCAGTACGCCTACAACCTTGCGTTTTGGTTTTTCCGGGCACTGTCTACGCGCCCTGGGTTTTCTCTATTCAACTTGCCTAGGGATTAAAAAGCCGGTCCCTGGCATCCCCAAATTTCGTTGGCTTAGTGACCCTGCACAGACATTGCTAATGGTCAAATACGTCACCAGCTAACCGCTCAGCGTTCCTGCACCGGCATGTTCGAGGGGATTAAAAAGCCGGTCTATGAGTCGTGTGTTTTGCGATACAACAGTGTCCTTGAAACCTAATATAAAATACCATCATCCCTAGTCTATTTTTATTTTCATATTTACTTCCAACCATCACCCATTACATTTATCAAAGGGGATCATGTATATGAGGGAAGAACATAACTTCAGCACTGCAAGAAGTGTTGTGTGTATTTTCAAGTTCGTTCCCTGCTGCCTGTATTTACCCAGGTCTTTTTCCTAAATATAAAACTTATCGAATTCATTTCCTATTCTGTTTCATGTTGATACGTATAATAGGCTATTAATATTCCCCTTTAGTATAACCATTCAGTCACGCCTCTATCATGTCACCCCTATTTCTTCTTCTTCGTCGTCGTTCTAGAGAATGTAATTTGAGCTATGACAATCTTACTTGAAGGATCGTTTATTAAGCATAGGGCCAAAAAAACAGTAACCCTGAAACCTAATGTAAAATACCATCAACCCTAGACTATTTTAAATTTCCTATTTACTTCCAACCATCGGTCATTGCATGAAACAAAAGGGGAGCAGCACTGCAAGAAGTTATTTGTGTATTTTTCGAGTTCTTCCCCTGTTACCTATATTCACCCAGGTCTTTTTCCTAAATATATAACTTATCCAATTCATTCCTGTTCTATTTCATGTTGATACGTGTAATGGGTCATTAATATTCCCCTTTACTATCATTCACAGCTCTATCATGTCACCTCTATTTCTTTGCCTTTCTAGAGAATGTAATTTAAGCATGTCAATCTTTCTTCAGAAATTGCTTATTGAGCATAGGGCAAAATAAAAATGAAAACTTACTATCTTTCATTTGTATGAAAACAGTCCCCTGCCAGGCGTAGTGACTTCAATGCGATTTCAGTACTAATCCAATATTACTGTATAAACTAACAGTACCCTGCCAGGCATGGAGACTTCAATGCGATTTCAGTACTAATCCAACATTACTGTATAAACTAACAGTCCCCTGCCAGGCATGGTGACTTCAATGAAAAGCAAGCCTCTCATGTTTTGAAATAAGCCTTCGTTTCTGACGTCATCATCCCTAATGTGGCGCGAGGCGCGCTAAATGCGGATCCCAGGAGGTTCACACATAAGTGTGAACTCTTAATCAGGCTTAAGGGAAAGGATCGCGCAAAAGGGAAAGCAACGAAGAGAAAGGAAGCGCAGGCCCCTCAGAGGGTAAAGGAAGTACCTAAGCAAACATTAGTTGTGGGAGATTCCCAGATAAGGTATTTGGATAGAACGTTTTGTGCTAGAGATAGGGGGAACAGGTTAAGGGTTTGCTATCCCGGAGCTGGCATTGGTGATATTATAAACAACATGAATGATATTATGGCTGGTAATGGGAACAATCCCATTATTTGCATTAGCGTGGGAGGAAATGATGTTGGCCGAGTTAGGAGTGAGGAACTGATTCAGAGGTATAAAACAGCCATTGAGTTAGTTAGGAGCAAGGGAGGAATCCCGATCATATGTGGCATTCTTCCAAGAAAGGGAGTGGGAAATGAATGGATATCGAGGGCACTTGGTGTCAATTGCCGGCTGGAAAGATATTGCAAATCAAATGCAATATCTTTCATAGACAACTGGGAACACTTCTATGGAAGAAATGAAATGTATGCTCGTGATGGGGTGCATCTATCGAGAGCTGGGGTTGTTGCTGTTGCGAACTCGTTAGAAGAAGTGGTTAGAGGTGTTTGTTTGGGTTTAAACTGTTAGTAGATAGAGGTATGGGAATTGATTTGGAGGAAGGAGGTAATAAAAGTATGTGTTTGTGGGAGAAAGGAATTGGCAAAACGACCAGGGAAAGAGAAGGTCCGCAAAATAACAATTCACTTAGGGTATATTACACTAACAGTAGAAGTCTAAGAAATAAAATTAACGAATTAAATGCTCTTGTCTGCACAGAAAAAATAGATATTATTGCACTTACCGAAACGTGGATGAATGTAGAAAATAGAGAACTATTAGCTGAATATCAAATATATGGATTTAAACTATTTCACACAGATAGATATATTAGACGAGGAGGTGGAGTAGCCATATATGTTAGGGACAATTTGAAATGTAGTCTCAAAGAGGGAATCAAAACAGAGCCACACACAGAAACTATTTGGATTGAATTAAACGAAAAAGCTAATAATATTATAATAGGAGTAATATATAGGCCACCAAATTTAGACAGAATGGAAGCAAAGCATCTATGGGATGAAATATCTAGAGCATCTAGATCTAACAGTATTTATGTCATGGGTGACTTTAATTTTAGCGGAATAAACTGGTTGAACAAAACAGGGAATAGTGAAGCAGAAGATTTTCTAGAATTAATTGACGATTGCTTTCTTACGCAACACATTAAGGAACCAACACGGGAAAATAATATTTTAGATTTAGTGTTAACTAACAGGGAAACGCAAATTAATGACATCGAAATAGGGAGTGAGCTAGGGAGCAGTGATCACAAAGAAATCAGATTTAGCATAGAATGGAATAGACCAGTAGGAGAAAATTCTGTTAAAGTGCCAGATTTTCGAAAAGCTGATTTTAATAGCCTAAGAATTTTTTTGGGTCAAATTGATTGGAAAGTCTTGGGTATGGGGTGTGGGCCGGTCTTGGAGCGAGACATGAACCCAGCGATAGGTGACTTAAATGGGGATTTCGATGTGGATTCAATATATAACTTATTTAAGAATATTCTAAACAAAGCACAGGAACGTAGTATACCATACAAATTGAATAGATCGAATACTAATGACCCAAAGTGGATAACAAAGAATTTGAAGAACCTTATAGGTAAAAAGAGAGCTTGGTACAAAAGGATTAAAAATGGGGAGGTCACTTTAGAACAGGAATTCGTACAACTGGTTAGAAATGTTAAAAAAGAGATAAGGAAAGCAAAAAGAAACTATGAAGTTCGCATAGCAGGGCAAGCAAAGACAAATCCTAAAGGGTTTTTTCAGTTATATCGTACTAAGACTAGGGAAAGGATAGGTCCATTAAAAACTGAGACAGGTCAAATAACAGATAGTGATGAAGAGATGAGTAGTATTTTTAATAAATATTTTGTATCTGTATTTACTAAAGAGGAACTTAACAATATGCCTTCAGCCGAACAAGTCTATGTGGGTGGGGACGAGGACAGGTTGACGAGTTTAACAGTTACCAGGGAGGATGTTCTTAAACAAATAGTAAAACTCAAACCAAACAAATCCCCAGGGCCGGATGAAGTGTTTGCCAGGGTGCTTAAAGAATGCAAAGAGGAGCTTTGTGACCCACTGTCAACCATATTTAATAAATCAATAGAGTCAGGCAGAGTGCCGGAGTTTTGGAAAGTTGCTAATGTGATACCAGTTTTTAAGAAAGGAGATAGATCACTTGCGTCTAACTATCGACCAATTAGCCTAACGTCTATTGTGGGAAAGTTACTCGAATCTATAATAGCAAATAAAATTCGTCTTCATCTTGAAAAACATAAATTAATAATTGAGTCGCAACATGGTTTTATAAATGGCCGTTCATGTTTAACAAATTTGTTATCTTTTTATTCTAGCATTGTTGAGGCAGTTGATAGTGGTAAGGATTGCGATGTTGTATACCTTGACTTTAGCAAAGCTTTTGATACAGTGCCACATGAAAGACTGATTAAAAAGATAGAGTCTCATGGTATTGGGGGTGCTATATTAAGCTGGATTAGGGCATGGCTATACCAAAGGAAACAGAGAGTTAGTATAAATGGAATCAAGTCAGAGTGGGAAAATGTTGTAAGTGGAGTGCCTCAAGGCTCTGTCCTGGGACCTCTGTTGTTTATAATATATATAAATGATTTAGATTCAGGTTTGAGTAGCAACATTTGCAAATTTGCCGATGATACGAAAATCGGTAGGGAAATTAATTCGGAGGAGGACTCACTATCACTTCAAGTTGATCTAGATAGGGTTTTGAAATGGTCAAAGGATTGGCAGATGCAGTTTAATGCTGATAAATGTAAAGTTCTGAGGTTAGGTAATGATGATAGAGTTACAAGATACGAGCTAGATGGTGTTGTGATTGCGAAGTCGGATTGCGAAAGGGATCTGGGAGTTATGATTAGTAAGAATTTAAAACAAAAGGATCAATGCATAAATGTTCGTAATAAGGCAAATCGGACACTTGGATTTATTAATCGCAGCGTTAGTAACAAGACACCTGGTGTGGTTCTCAAGCTATATCTTGCTCTAGTTAGGCCCCATTTAGATTATGCAGTTCAGTTTTGGTCGCCATATTATAGAATGGATATAAATTCACTTGAACGTGTCCAGCGTAGGATGACTAAGTTAATTCCCCAAATTAGAAATCTTTCATATGAAGAAAGATTAACAAAGCTTAAGTTGCATTCACTGGAAAGGCGAAGAGTTAGGGGTGACATGATAGAGGTTTACAAGTGGATGAATGGACATAACCGGGGGGATATTAATAGGGTATTAAAAGTATCAACACAGGACAGAACACGAAACAATGGGTATAAATTGGATAAGTTTAGATTTAGGAAAGACTTGGGTAAATACTGGTTCAGTAACAGGGTTGTTGATTTGTGGAACCAATTGCCGCGTAACATTGTGGAGGTGGGGTCCCTCGATTGTTTCAAGCACGGGTTGGACAAGTATATGAGTGGGATTGGGTGGTTATAGAATAGGAGCTGCCTCGCATGGGCCAATAGGCCTTCTGCAGTTACCTTTGTTCTTATGTTCTTATGTTCTTATGTTCTTAATACCTCACCTATACTCTATGCTTCATCAGAGTTGATATTCAGCTACAATAGCTCGTATTTTCGCTCATTGCTTATATTTTCTGTTATTCATAAACCCGATCAAACCTTCCTAACCTAACCTAACCTAACATATTATTTATAACAAACAAATACATTCTACAGAACAGTTTTTGTTGTTGTTTAGTGACATCGTGAAAAGCGACCTCAGGTATAGGGATAAGGTATTGATGGTCATTAGCATATAGGTGTGAAGGTATTACAGTACCTTACTGGTCAACTATGTATGACGTCACCAGACAACCAATGCGACCTTTGGCGTCCTACTGGCATGTGTATTTGATGTTATTAATCAAAAATGACTAGACTATCCATCCCCACCTAACCTAATCAGAGGTATAAGAATATACATTTTAGTCATCCACAACTGTAATCATTATTCAGAGATAAGTTCAAAAGTATAACAGAAGCCCAAATGTCATACTGCAATTTAAGCAGAATCGTACATCTGGCAGCATAGCAGGTGAGCTGAACATAAGAATAAAGGTAACTGCAGAGGTCCTATTGGCCCATACGAGGCAGCTCATATATTTCCACCCAATCTCATTCATGTCCACCCTATGCTTAAAACAACCAAGGGATCCCACTTAAAGTATTAGTTTACAATAATAGTTTTAATAAATAGCTCTTATTCTAGTTTTATACACAACAGCAATTATGAAAACCCTATATCTAGATATTCTACTATAATCCACAAGTAGTTACCACACATCTGGCAGTACAGCGGATTAGTGGCTGTGTTCATAGGCTAGTCAACTGTCCTCACATCCATCAAATAGATATCCAAATGTCGCACCTCAATTCATCCATCTAGCAACTCAGCTGGATGTTAGCCACTATATTCATAGGCTAATCATTTCTACACCTCAAAAAATCCTAGTCTTGCTACGCAAATCAGCTAACTTGTTTCTAAACCAACACTCGCAAATACAATCATGCATACCTACACATACTTCAAAACCTATGCATTCATAGAGAATAGCCTAGTTTTTGCCACCATTTCCCCATTAATCAGATGTAATTTATGCCATACACACAGAAAATACTGCATTTATACACCAAATATGCCATTTATGCACAAAATATACTATTTACACTCAAAATATACCATCACATAAAAAAATATGAGATTTTCATACAAAATATGTCAGTTGCAAACAAAAATATACCATTTACACAATATTGCATGTACACTCAGAGTATGACATTTACACAAAGTATAGTATTTTGCACAAATATATCAAAATGCTTATACATTTAGACAATCAAAAATGCACTTTAACTAAAATTACACAATTTCACAAACGTAATTTTCACAAAATACCCACACATTATCTCATAAACCAAAATACACTTACACCATAAAGATCTATTTTATCAAATTACAGAGCTTACACAAAATACACAATTTTCACACACAAATACAGTTGCACCAGTTCCACTTCAACAAATTAAAAACACAACGTGCATAAATGCACTATTATCACAAAAATTATTACACAGTTTGTGTAATTATTTTACATCTTTGCACAATTAATACAAGAAAACTTGCTATATAATTACTCAGCTTGCACAATGACAATCAATACCCAAAGGTAAAAATAATCAATTCGTCCATATGCAATTACACAACATGCGCAATTAATACACAACTTATACAATATTACACATCTTTCATATTTATTACACACAACTTGCACAAATGCATATCTAGCACAAATACATACAATACATAACTACCCCAAATAGGAAAATTTACACTATTTCATAAACATACTAGTTCATTACCCTAAGATATTATATATGTCCTTCCCTACACGACCTCACCAAACCTGACCTAGCATATCCAACCCTGGATTTGGTAAAAGTTGGCGAAATGTATGCTATGCCACCTAAATTTCACCAAATTTAAGGCAATTTCCACCAAATATACCCAAATGTTGTGTATCATAGCATCGCCAAAGCCCATTTTCACCTATTCCATACTATCCTACACAACCTCACCTAACCTGACCTAGCATATCCAAACCTGGATTTGGTTAAAGTCGACGAAATTCATGCTATGCCACCTAAATTTAGCCAAATATACCCAAATGTTTCATATCACAGCACTGCCAAAGCCCATTTTTACCTACATTTTCTCCTATACCATCCTACCCTACGCAACCTCACCTAACCTATCCTAGCATATCCAAACCTAGATTTGGTTAAAGTAGGCAAAATTTAAGTTATCCCATATAAATTTGACCTAATTTAAGACAATTTCCACCAAATATACCCAAAAATGTTTTGGAACATAGCACGGCCAAAGCTCATTTAGCTGAGTTTTCACCTATTCCAACCTGCCCTAGACAACCCTACCCATCCTCTCCTGGCATATCCAAAGTCAGATTTGATTATAGTTGGCGAAATTTATGCCTTTCCAACCTAAATTTTACCTAATTTAAGCCAATTTCCACCGAATATACCCAAATGTTTTGTATCTAGCATAGTCAAAGTTTATTTTAGCTGAGTTTTCGCCTATTCCAACCTGCCCTAGACAACCCTACCCGGCCTCTCCTGGCATATCCAAAGTCAGATTTGATTATAGTTGGCAAAATTTATGCCTTTCCCACCTAAATTTTACCTAATTTATGCCAATTTCCACCGAATATACCCCAATGTTTTGTATCTTAGCATGGTCAAAGTTCATTTCACCCAAGTTTTTCACCTATTCCATCTTACCTTACACAGCCTTACCTAACCTGACCTAGCATATCCCAAGCTAGATTTGATTAGAGTTCGTGAAATTTATGCTTACTCACCTAAATTCAACCTAATTTAAGACAATTTCTACCAATATACCCAAAATGATTTGTTACATAGCTCAGCCAAAGACCATTTTACCCGAGTTTTCACATATTCCAACCTACCCTACATAGCCTTACCTATCCCTGACCTAGCAGATTTGATTAAAGTTGGGGAAATGTAAGCTATCGCCATCAAATTGGAGATAATTTCCACCAAATATGCCTAAATGTTGTGTATCATAGCACAGCCAAAAACCCATTTTACCCACATTTTCATCCATTCCATCTGAACCTGGACCTAGCCTCTGATACTACATATACTCAGAGAAGTGATGTTTTTTGGATATGTACCTAAATGCCCGTGCCTAACCTGCAAGAGTCTTGGAGTTTTGTTGAATATTTTACCTATTTTTCTTCAAAAACTGAAGTTTTGGATATGAACCTATCCGCACTGTGCCTAACCTGCTAGGATCTTTGTTGAACATTGTAACCATATTCACAGAAAAGTGATGTTTTGGATATGGACCTAACAGACCCTCTCCTTTAAAACTTGGAACTGTGTTCAATATTGTAGATATAGTGTTGGGTATGTGTTTTGTTTTTACACATTAACCCAACCGTCCTGGACCTAACCTCCCTTCATCTAACTTCAAATTTATCGTAAATATGGAAGGACGTGTTGTTTGTGCATCAACCCACACCGTCCTTGACCTAACCTCCATTTATCAAACTTCAAATTTATCATAAACATGGGAGGACCGTGTTATTTGTGCATCAACCCAGCCGTCCTGGGCCTAACCTCCCTTTATCTAACTTCAAATTTATTGTATTTATGGGAAGAAGGTGTTGTTTATGCATCAACCCAACCTCCCTGGACCTAACCTCTGATACACGAATCTTGGTTCAACATTGCATCATACTTGTAGCATTTTTTTCACATAATTCAACCATCCTCAACCTAACCTCTATTACCTGGGGGGAGGGAGGTTAATGGAAAATATGATAATAATGGGAATTTTCTCTACATCAGTTCAACTTAACCATCCTTAACCTAACCTTAGTTAGAAAGGGATATAACTCACCAAAACTATTTAATTACCATTTACCTTATTTTCCTTATCCTAACCCATAACCAGAGGGTTTAGACCCCCCTTTACCTCTAAATTATACTATATATTTAAGGTAGGAATATATTTTCGCACATAAACCTATCATTCCCTAATTTAGCCCTGTACTCTAATTTTGTTTAATTAATACAAGTTTTCTTGTATTAATTGTGCAAAGATGTAAAATAATTACACAAACTGTGTAATAATTTTTGTGATAATAGTGCATTTATGCACGTTGTGTTTTTAATTTGTTGAAGTGGAACTGGTGCAACTGTATTTGTGTGTGAAAATTGTGTATTTTGTGTAAGCTCTGTAATTTGATAAAATAGATCTTTATGGTGTAAGTGTATTTTGGTTTATGAGATAATGTGTGGGTATTTTGTGAAAATTACGTTTGTGAAATTGTGTAATTTTAGTTAAAGTGCATTTTTGATTGTCTAAATGTATAAGCATTTTGATATATTTGTGCAAAATACTATACTTTGTGTAAATGTCATACTCTGAGTGTACATGCAATATTGTGTAAATGGTATATTTTTGTTTGCAACTGACATATTTTGTATGAAAATCTCATATTTTTTTATGTGATGGTATATTTTGAGTGTAAATAGTATATTTTGTGCATAAATGGCATATTTGGTGTGTAAATGCAGTATTTTCTGTGTGTATGGCATAAATTACATCTGATTAATGGGGAAATGGTGGCAAAAACTAGGCTATTCTCTATGAATGCATAGGTTTTGAAGTATGTGTAGGTATGCATGATTGTATTTGCGAGTGTTGGTTTAGAAACAAGTTAGCTGATTTGCGTAGCAAGACTAGGATTTTTTGTGGTGTAGAAATGATTAGCCTATGAATATAGTGGCTAACATCCAGCTGAGTTGCTAGATGGATGAATTGAGGTGCGACATTTGGATATCTATTTGATGGATGTGAGGACAGTTGACTAGCCTATGAACACAGCCACTAATCCGCTGTACTGCCAGATGTGTGGTAACTACTTGTGGATTATAGTAGAATATCTAGATATAGGGTTTTCATAATTGCTGTTGTGTATAAAACTAGAATAAGAGCTATTTATTAAAACTATTATTGTAAACTAATACTTTAAGTGGGATCCCTTGGTTGTTTTAAGCATAGGGTGGACATGAATGAGATTGGGTGGAAATATATGAGCTGCCTCGTATGGGCCAATAGGACCTCTGCAGTTACCTTTATTCTTATGTTCAGCTCACCTGCTATGCTGCCAGATGTACGATTCTGCTTAAATTGCAGTATGACATTTGGGCTTCTGTTATACTTTTGAACTTATCTCTGAATAATGATTACAGTTGTGGATGACTAAAATGTATATTCTTATACCTCTGATTAGGTTAGGTGGGGATGGATAGTCTAGTCATTTTTGATTAATAACATCAAATACACATGCCAGTAGGACGCCAAAGGTCGCATTGGTTGTCTGGTGACGTCATACATAGTTGACCAGTAAGGTACTGTAATACCTTCACACCTATATGCTAATGACCATCAATACCTTATCCCTATACCTGAGCTCGCTTTTCACGATGTCACTAAACAACAACAAAAACTGTTCTGTAGAATGTATTTGTTTGTTATAAATAATATGTTAGGTTAGGTTAGGTTAGGAAGGTTTGATCGGGTTTATGAATAACAGAAAATATAAGCCATGAGCGAAAATACGAGCTATTGTAGCTGAATATCAACTCTGATGAAGCATAGAGTATAGGTGAGGTATTAAGCCTGATTAAGAGTTCACACTTATGTGTGAACCTCCTGGGATCCGCATTTAGCGCGCCTCGCGCCACATTAGGGATGATGACGTCAGAAACGAAGGCTTATTTCAAAACATGAGAGGCTTGCTTTTCATTGAAGTCACCATGCCTGGCAGGGGACTGTTAGTTTATACAGTAATGTTGGATTAGTACTGAAATCGCATTGAAGTCTCCATGCCTGGCAGGGTACTGTTAGTTTATACAGTAATATTGGATTAGTACTGAAATCGCATTGAAGTCACCACGCCTGGCAGGGGACTGTTTTCATACAAATGAAAGATAGTAAGTTTTCATTTTTATTTTGCCCTATGCTCAATAAGCAATTTCTGAAGAAAGATTGACATGCTTAAATTACATTCTCTAGAAAGGCAAAGAAATAGAGGTGACATGATAGAGCTGTGAATGATAGTAAAGGGGAATATTAATGACCCATTATACGTATCAACATGAAATAGAACAGGAATGAATTGGATAAGTTATATATTTAGGAAAAAGACCTGGGTGAATATAGGTAACAGGGGAAGAACTCGAAAAATACACAAATAACTTCTTGCAGTGCTGCTCCCCTTTTGTTTCATGCAATGACCGATGGTTGGAAGTAAATAGGAAATTTAAAATAGTCTAGGGTTGATGGTATTTTACATTAGGTTTCAGGGTTACTGTTTTTTTTGCCCTATGCTTAATAAACGATCCTTCAAGTAAGATTGTCATAGCTCAAATTACATTCTCTAGAACGACGACGAAGAAGAAGAAATAGGGGTGACATGATAGAGGCGTGACTGAATGGTTATACTAAAGGGGAATATTAATAGCCTATTATACGTATCAACATGAAACAGAATAGGAAATGAATTCGATAAGTTTTATATTTAGGAAAAAGACCTGGGTAAATACAGGCAGCAGGGAACGAACTTGAAAATACACACAACACTTCTTGCAGTGCTGAAGTTATGTTCTTCCCTCATATACATGATCCCCTTTGATAAATGTAATGGGTGATGGTTGGAAGTAAATATGAAATTAAAAATAGACTAGGGATGATGGTATTTTATATTAGGTTTCAAGGACACTGTTGTATCGCAAAACACACGACTCATAGACCGGCTTTTTAATCCCCTCGAACATGCCGGTGCAGGAACGCTGAGCGGTTAGCTGGTGACGTCATTGACCATTAGCAATGTCTGTGCAGGGTCACTAAGCCAACGAAATTTGGGGATGCCAGGGACCGGCTTTTTAATCCCTAGGCAAGTTGAATAGAGAAAACCCAGGGCGCGTAGACAGTGCCCGGAAAAACCAAAACGCAAGGTTGTAGGCGTACTGGAATCAGGGGGTGCGGAGACCGGGCCCGGAAAAAACCAAAACGCACGGTTGTAGGCGTACTGGAATCAGGGGGTGCGGAGACCGGGCCCGGAAAAAACCAAAACGCACGGTTGTAGGCGTACTGGAATCAGGGGGTGCGGAGACCGGGCCCGGAAAAAACCAAAACGCACGGTTGTAGGCGTACTGGAATCAGGGGGTGCGGAGACCGGGCCCGGAAAAAACCAAAACGCATGGTTGTAGGCGTACTGGAATCCAGGGGTGCGGAGACCGGGCCCGGAAAAAACCAAAACGCACGGTTGTAGGCGTACTGGAATCCAGGGGTGCGGAGACCGGGCCCGGAAAAAAACAAAACGCACGGTTGTAGGCGTACTGGAATCCAGGGGTGCGGAGACCGGGCCCGGAAAAAACCAAAACGCACGGTTGTAGGCGTACTGGAATCCAGGGGTGCGGAGACCGGGCCCGGAAAAAACCAAAACGCACGGTTGTAGGCGTACTGGAATCCAGGGGTGCGGAGACCGGGCCCGAAAAAAAACAAAACGCACGGTTGTAGGCGTACTGGAATCCAGGGGTGCGGAGACCGGGCCCGGAAAAAACCAAAACGCACGGTTGTAGGCGTCAATCCCACTACTTCTAATCTCCTCCTTTGCTGCTGTCAGCTCTCTTTTCAGGTTGCTTATTTCGTTCTTCATTTCCTACATCATTTCTTGCATCTCACTCTTGATGTCCTCCAGAAACTGGGCGAACATTTCCTTCATCTCGTCACCTTGGCTCTTTCCTGTTCCCCTGGGACCTCTGGCTGCCATGCTTGACCCTGTTGGGATGGGGGAGGGAGAGAGAGAGAGAGAGGAAGAGAGAGAGAAAGAGAGAGAGAGAAAGGGAGTGATAAAGGGAGAGATAAATGGGTGGGTGGGGGGGATCCGACCCTTCCACTGAAGTGAGAAGAAAGTAGAAGGGGAGGGGGGGGGAGGAGATGGAGAGAGAGGCGGGAGGGAGAGAGAGGAGAGGGAGAGAGTGGGTGAGGGAGAGAGCGGGTGAGGGAGAGAGCGGGTGAGGGAGAGAGCGGGTGAGGTGTGTGTGTGTGTGTGTGGGCAGAGAGGGAGGGGGATGGAAAGAGAGGGAGGGAGAGGGGGAGGGAGGGAGAGAGGGAGGGAGAGGGGGAGGGAGGGAGAGAGGGAGGGAGAGAGAGAGGGAGAGAGAGAGGGAGGGAGGGAGGGAGGGAGAGAGAGAGAGAGAGAGAGAGAGAGAGAGAGAGAGAGAGAGAGAGAGAGAGAGAGAGAGAGAGAGAGAGAGAGAGAGAGAGAGAGAGAGAGAGAGAGAGAGAGAGAGAGAGAGCAGGAGAGAGAGAGAGAGAGCAGGAGAGAGAGAGCAGGAGAGAGATAGTGGGAGAGGGAGAGAGGGAGTGGGAGAGAGGGAGAGTGGGGAGGGGAAGAGTGCGTGTATGGGCGATGCGGGGGACTGGGGGTGGGGGGGGGAGATGGCGACTAAGTCAGGTCAGGTCCGATGGTGCAGTCAAGATGGGGGGGGGGATAGTAAGGTCCTATCCCAGATGCCTTTTCCCCTGACTGGACAATTGTGTGTGTGTGTGTGTGTGTGTGCACGCGTGTGTGTGTCTGTTTTAGTGTGTGCACACTTGTGTGCGTGTATGTGTCAAGATATCCCTTATGCGTTACCTCTGCCTAAATGAGCCATTCTGAGATTTTTAAATATATATGATATCCTGAACGAGAATTTGATAATCTTTTACCTCAATCTGTACACCTGATTAATTGACCAGAGAGGGGTACATACCAGTCTGCCTCCCGCTCACACAACCAGATGAGCGATGTATGATGACGATGGTTATCCGTCGTTGTCTCCCACTTGGTGATTCACTAAGTGCTGGTAGATTGATGAGGTCGTTCTTCTCTTTCAACACAAAGCTCTGGAGTCAGTCACTGTATCGTTATGTGACAGTTCACTAATTCACTGTACCACTGATCACAGTCACCACTCAACCCATGGTGACAACCAACACACACACACACACACTGTGTGTGTGTGTGTGTGTGTGTGTGTACTAACCTAGTTGTGCTTGTGGGGGTTGAGCTCTGGCTCATCGGTCCCGCCTCTCAACTGTCAATCAACAGGTGTACAGGTTCCTGAGCCTATTGGGCTCTATCATATCTACACTTGAAACTGTGTATGGAGTCAGCCTCCACCACATCACTTCCTAATGCATTCCATTTGTCAACCACTCTGACACTAAAAAAGTTCTTTCTAATATCTCTGTGGCTCATTTGGGCACTCAGTTTCCACCTGTGTCCCCTAGTGCATGTGCCCCTTGTGTTACACAGCCTGTCTTTATCAACCCTGTCGATTCCCTTGAGGATCTTGAATGTGGTGATCATGTCCCCCCGAACTCTTCTGTCGTCCAACGAAGTGAGGTTTAATTCCCGTAGTCTCTCCTCGTAGCTCATACCTCTCAGCTCGGGTACTAGTCTGATGGCAAACCTTTGAACCTTTTCCATTTTAGTCTTATGCTTGACTAGATATGGACTCCATGCTGGTGCCGCATACTCCAGGATTGGTCTGACATATGTGGTATATAATGTTCTGAAAGATTCCTTACACAAGTTTCTAAAGGCCGTTCTTATGTTAGCCAACCTGGCATATGCTGCTGCTGTTATCCTCTTGATATGAGCTTCAGGGGACAGGTCTGGCGTGATATCAACCCCCAGGTCTTTCTCTCTCTCTGACTCTTGAAGTATTTCATCTCCCAAGTAATACCTAGTATCTGGTCTCCTGCTTCCTACCCCTATCTTCATTACATTACATTTGCTTGGATTAAACTCTAACAGCTATTTGTTCGACCATTCCTGCAGCTTGTCCAGGTCTTCTTGAAGCCTCAAGCTGTCTTCCTCTGTCTTAATCCTTCTCATAATTTTGGCGTCGTCAGCAAACATTGAGAGGAATGAGTCTATACCCTCTAGGAGATCATTTACGTATATCAGAAACAGGATAGGTCCAAGCACAGAGCCCTGTGGGACTCCACTGGTGACTTCACGCCATTCTGAGGTCTCACCCCTCACTATAACTCTCTGCTTCCTATTGCTTAGGTACTCCCTTATCCACTGGAGCGCCCTACCAGTTATTCCTGCCTGTTTCTCCAGCTTATGCATCAACCTTTTATGGGGTACTGTGTCAAAGGCTTTCCGACAGTCCAAAAAAATGCAGTCTGCCCACCCTTCTCTTTCTTGTTTAATCTTTGTCACCTGATCGTAGAATTCTATTAAGCCTGTAAGGCAAGATTTACCCTCCCTGAACCCATGTTGATGGGTTGTCACGAAGTCTCTTCTCTCCAGGTGTGTTACTAGGTTTTTTCTCACAATCTTCTCCATCACCTTGCATGGTATACAAGTTAAGGACACTAGCCTGTAGTTCAGTGCCTCTTGTCTGTCACCCTTTTTGTATATTGGTACTACATTAGCAGTCTTCCATATTTCTGGTAGGTCCCCCGTGTGTGTGTGTGTGTGTGTGTGTGTACTCACCTAGTTGTACTCACCTAGTTGTGTCTGCAGGATCGAGCATTGACTCTTGGATCCCGCCCTTCGAGCATCGGTTATTTACAGCAATGACTCCTGTCCCATTTCCCTATCATACCTGGTTTTAAAATTATGAATAGTATTTGCTTCCACAACCTGTTCCTGAAGTGCATTCCATTTTCCCACTACTCTCACGCTAAAAGAAATCTTCCTAACATCTCTGTGACTCATCTGAGTTTCAAGCTTCCATCCATGTCCCCTCGTTCTGTTACTATTCTGGGTGAACATTTCGTCTATGTCCACTCTGTCAATCCCTCTAAGTATTTTATACGTTCCTATCATGTCCCCCCCCCTCTCCCTTCTTCTTTCTAGTGTCGTAAGGCACAGTTCCCTTAGGCGCTCCTCATACCCCATCCCTCGTAGCTCTGGGACGAGTCTCGTTGCAAACCTCTGAACCTTTTCCAGTTTCATTATATGCTTCTTCAGATGGGGACTCCATGATGGCGAGGCATACTCTAAGACTGGCCTCACGTAGGCAGTGTAAAGCGCCCTAAATTCCTCCTTACTTAGGTTTCTGAATGATGTTCTAACTTTTGCCAGTGTAGAGTACGCTGCTGTCATTATCCTATTTATATGTGCCTCAGGAGATAGATTACCTGTTACGTCCACACCCAGGTCTCTTTCGCGCGTCGTCACAGGTAGGCTGTTCCCCTTCATTGTGTACTGTCCCTTTGGTCTCCTATCTCCTAGTCCCATTTCCATAACTTTACATTTGCTCGTGTTGAATTCCAGTAGCCATTTCTCTGACCATCTCTGCAACCTGTTCAGGTCCTCTTGGAGGATCCTGCAATCCTCATTTGTCACAACTCTTCTCATCAACTTTGCGTCATCCGCAAACATCGACATGTAGGACTCTATGGCTGTAAACATGTCGTTAACATATACAAGAAATAGAATTGGTCCCAGCACCGATCCTTGTGGTACTCCACTTCTTACTGTTCGCCAGTCCAACTTCTCGCCCCTTACCGTAACTCTTTGGCTCCTTCCTGTTAGGTAGTTCCTTATGCATGCTAGGACCTCTCCCCCCACCCCCGCCTGCCTCTCGAGCTTGAACAGCAGTCTCATGTACGGTACTGTATCAAAGGCTTTTTGGCAGTCCAGAAATATGCAGTCTGCCCAACCATCTCTGTCCTGTCTTATCCTCGTTATTTTATCATAGAATTCCAGAAGGTTTGTTAGGCACGATTTCCCTGTCCAGAACCCATGTTGATGCTTGTTCACAAACCTAATATTCTCCAGGTGTGCAACCAGTCGTAGCCTAATTATTCTTTCCAGTATTTTACAGGGGATGCTTGTCAGTGATACAGGTCTACAGTTAAGTGCCTCCTCTCTATCATCTTTCTTGAAGATCGGCACGACATTTGCCTTCTTCCAGCAACTGGGCAATTCTCCCGACATAAGTGACTCATTAAAGATCATTGTCAGAGGCACGCTGAGGGCCTGCACTGCTTCTTTTAGTATCCACGGTGATACTTTGTCTGGTCCAACTGCTTTAGTTGCATCTAGAGTTGTCAACTGTTTCATTACCTCTGTTTCATTACTGTGTGTGTGTGTGTGTGTGTGTGTGTGTGTGTGTGTGTGTGTGTGTGTGTGTGTGTACTCACCTAGTTGTACTCACCTAGTTGTGTTTGCGGGGGTTGAGCTCTGGCTCTTTGGTCCCGCCTCTCAACCGTCAATCAACAGGTGTACAGATTCCTGAGCCTATCGGGCTCTGTCATATCTACACTTGAAACTGTGTATGGAGTCAGCCTCCACCACATCACTTCCTAATACATTCCATTTGTCAACCGCTCTGACACTAAAAAAGTTCTTTCTAATATCTCTGTGGCTCATTTGGGCACTCAGTTTCCACCTGTGTCCCCTAGTACGTGTGCCCCTTGTGTTAAATAGACTGTCTTTATCTACCCTATCAATCCCCTTCAGAATCTTGAATGTGGTGATCATGTCCCCCCTAACTCTTCTGACTTCCAGCGAAGTGAGGTTTAATTCCCGTAGTCTCTCCTCGTAGCTCATACCTCTCAGCTCGGGTACTAGTCTGGTGGCAAACCTTTGAACCTTTTCCAGTTTAGTCTTATCCTTGACTAGATATGGACTCCATGCTGGGGCTGCATACTCCAGGATTGGCCTGACATATGTGGTATACAAAGTTCTGAATGATTCTTTACACAAGTTTCTGAATGCCGTTCGTATGTTGGCCAGCCTGGCATATGCCGCTGATGTTATCCGCTTGATATGTGCTGCAGGAGACAGGTCTGGCGTGATATCAACCCCCTAGTCTTTTTCCTTCTCTGACTCCTGAAGAATTTCCTCTCCCAGATGATACCTTGTATCTGGCCTCCTGCTCCCTACACCTATCTTCATTACATTACATTTGGTTGGGTTAAACTCTAACAACCATTTGTTCGACCATTCCTTCAGCTTGTCTAGGTCTTCTTGAAGCCTCAAACAGTCCTCTTCTGTTTTAATCCTTCTCATAATTTTAGCATCGTCCGCAAACATTGAGAGAAATGAATCGATACCCTCCGGGAGATCATTTACATATATCAGAAACAAGATAGGACCGAGTACAGAGCCCTGTGGGACTCCACTGTCAACTGGAGCTAAGCAACTGTGTGCTAAGGCTGCAGTGAGATCTATCAGCCAGGAAGCAGCCACCTTGCTGAAACCTCATCAGCTCGGGTTTGGGATTCCCCTAGGTTGTGAAGCTGCAGCACATGCAGCGCGGGCTTACATTGCTGATGTCCAGGACCAGAAGGCACTAGTAAAGCTTGACTTCAAAAATGCCTTCAATCAAGTCAGACGAGACGCTATCCTCAGGGCTGTACACAACCATTTCCGTCCCTTTTACCCATTCATACGATCGAGCTACAGTGGGGACTCTAAGCCTCTTTTTGGGGAGCATGAAATAAACTCCTGTGAAGGTGTCCAACAAGGTGACCCCTTAGCACCCCTGCTTTTCTGCCTAGCTATCAAAGAGGTCACTGATAGTCTGACAAGCGAGCTAAACATCTGGTACCTGGATGATGGCACTCTCGCTGGAACTCCGGAAACCATTTTGGAGGATATAAGGAAAATCCAGGAGCAGGGAGCAGCCTTAGGCCTCATTCTCAATGCATCCAAATGTGAAATAATCTCCCGCAACCCAGACATCACTGGGCAAATACAAAATGTTCTTCCAGACAGTCTCGTTGTCGAGCCACCGGACTGCACTCTCCTGGGTGCCCCCATTGGCCCACGAGCAATCGAGGAGGTCCTGGCTGC
The DNA here is from genome assembly GCF_040958095.1 of Procambarus clarkii. Taxonomy (NCBI): domain Eukaryota; kingdom Metazoa; phylum Arthropoda; class Malacostraca; order Decapoda; family Cambaridae; genus Procambarus; species Procambarus clarkii. The sequence goes on along the minus strand of NC_091205.1, from coordinate 6,595,680 downwards.
AAAAATCACTGATCTAAAGAGAATGCTGGACAGGATTGACAAGATTGATGTCCATGATGCTCTCTTTCTCCTCACAAGATGCCTGTCTCTCCCTAAAATGACCTACTTTCTGAGATGTTCTCCATCCTACAGCAGCCCTAAGTTAAATGTGTATGACACCCTTCTGAGGTCCATGCTGGTGAAAGTCCTGAACCTGCCATTGGACGACTCTCAGTGGGAGCAAGCAACGCTTCCTGTAAGACTCGGCGGCCTTGGTGTCCGCACAGCCTCCCAAATTGCTCTACCGGCCTTCCTTTCCTCCTCCCACGCATCGCATGACCTCGTCAGAGATATCTTACCTGCAACCCTGAGAGATTCAGCAGGAATACACGATCCTGCTTTCATTGAATGTTCAAATCAGTGGGATGTTCTTGCAGTCCCAGCAACCATTATAGAGCCAACAAAACAACACAAACAGTCCGGCTGGGACCACCCTCTAGTGGAAAAAGTAGCTGATGCCATGCTCAGCGCCGCAACATCAGACAAAGAGAAAGCCCGCCTCAGAGCAGTGCGTGCCCCCCATGCAGGAGACTTCCTCCTGGCAGTACCCATGTCAGCAATGGGCACGCGCCTAGATCCAGAATCCCTTCGTGTAGCAGTGGCTCTCCGCCTTGGTGCCCCAATTCACACTGAATACAAGTGTATTTGCAACAGGGTGGAAGCAGACCAATACGGACTGCATGGGTTGCATTGCAGAAGCACAAAGGGCTGGCATGCAAGACACAACGAGGTCAATGACATCATCAAGAGAAGCCTCGTCTCAGCTAGGTGCCCAGCGGAGAGAGAACCTCGCATCATAGGGGTCCAAAACCCGAATTTCCCCGCACTTTGCCCTGATGGCATCACCATATACTCATGGAAGGAGGGTAGACAGTTGGTGTGGGACTACACATGTGTATCCACCCTGGCTGACACCTATGTACACTTCGGAATTGATCAAGCAGGTGGGGCGGCCAACCACAGGGAAACAGCTAAATCACTCAAGTACAGGCGACTGGAAGGTCAATACCTCTTTGTTCCCATAGCGTCTGAGACGCATGGCCCCTGGGGCAAGAGTGCCTTGGGATTTCTCAAGGAATTGGGTTCCAAGCTCATTGACGTCACCAGAGACCCAAGGGCTTCCAGTTTTTTTGTTTCAGCGCCTCAGTGTGGCGATCCAGAGGGGAAATGCTTGCTGCGTCCTCGGTTCATGTCCGGAAGCAGAGGAGCTTCAAGAGATCCATAACCTTTAGGCATTTGTCTTGTATGTTTTGTAACCTTTAAATACACAATAAAGCAAAAAAAAAAAGAAAAAAAAAGGAAGGGGGTGGTAGGAGAAAAGCACACAGAAACTGTATTGGAGGGGACCTACATTGCCTCCAATGCGTTATGTGTAGTTTCCTCCGAGGCTATGGGTCCCCCTTCTTCCAGCCAGAGGTTGTACTCCCTTCCCTATATAAATATATATATATATATATATATATATATATATATATATATATATATATATATATATATATATATATATATATATATATATATATATATATTGGTGTATACTGGCAGCAGGTTTTCTTTCAAACATGTTTCATTGAATATGACCGCATATTCTGTATTTATTATTTTCTGGTATAGGGCTTCTATCCCTCTAACTATTTTCTTAGCATCAGGGCTTAATTGAAATAGGAGTTCTCCAAAACTCATTTTCGTACTTTTAAGGTGAAGAAAAGAAGTGATTTACTATAGAGTGTATTACACTTATTTATATAATTTGCACAACGTTTCGAACCTCCATGATTCATTCTCAAGTGAACAGATCTTACAATACTAGTTGATTTTATACCCGCACTGGGTCAGGTGATAATACAATAAAGGTGAAAACATGGGGGAATACATAAGGGATAAATGTGAGGTGAAACATAGAGGCTGCAGAAGGCTTATTGGCCCATACGAGGCATCTCCTATCTAAACACAAAGATTAATCCAGTGTAATTGGCCTATTATGTTGGACATTGTCTTCTGTGTTGGCATCGATATGTTCTTGTCTTGTCCTTACTCTCATGGTGGGTAGAGTAAATAGTTCCGTGATTTGGGTGTTCATGGAAGGTCGCTCTATTCTTATGTGAATTGCCTCAAGAATTTGTAATCTTCTAGCATCTTGGGTTTTGTTTATTATGCAGGTATTCTTGTTCAACATTTCTCTTGTTAGAGTAATGTCATGGGCTTGTCTCATGTGATTCCTAGGGGCACCAGATTGAAGATGGCATGTCAAACGCCTCGTCAGCTTGGTCGACGTCATACCTATGTACTTACATTGAAGGTTACATCCTTCGTGGGGGCAAGTGTACATGTATACAACGCTTGACTGCTGTAGAGGGTTCTCCGTCGGCTTCGGGCTGTTTTTGATAAGGAGTTCGGAAGTCTTCTTGGTTTTGTAGAATATTATCAGGTTTATGTTTTGGTTAGGAGTAGTGCTTTTTACTCCTTTACGGATTATTTCTTTCATTATTCTTTCCTCTTTTATATGTTCACTGTGCATGGTTGATTTGTAATATAATTTTATTGGGGGTGTTGTGGTTTCTGTTCTAGGTTCTGAATTATACCAACGGTCCAAGTGTCTTCTTATAGCAGCGTTTATTTCCGCGTTGCTATATCCGTTGATCACCAATACCTGAGTTACTCTTTCAAACTCTCTACTCACGTTGCTCCATTCAGAGCAGTGGGTAAGCGCTCAACGAATATAAGCATTGAGAACACTGGCTTTGTATCTTTGGGGGCACTCACTTCTACCGTTCAGGTATAATCCTATGTTGGTGGGCTTGGTATACGTTGGTGCTTAAAGAGGTTCCTGTTTTTGTTATTAGTACATCCAGGAATGGCAGACTGTTATTTTCACTATTTTCATGTGTAAATCGGAGTACTGACTCTCTCTCTAGGTGTCTTTTTAGGTCAATTAGTTCATCTGAGTCTTTTACTATTACGAATATGTCATCTACATAACGGCAGTATACAGTTGGTTTTTGTCTGCTACTGAAGACCCTGTCTTCGATGGTTCCCATATAAAAATTAGCAAATAAAACTCCTAAGGGGGAGCCCATTGCTACTCCGTCTATTTGTAAATACATGTCTCCTTGTGGACTGATGAAAGGGACTTCATTTGTACATGCTTCGAGAAGACTTTTCAAGTGTGGCTCAGGTATGTCTAATTTGGGGGTGCTCTCGTCTCTGTATACTCTGTCCAGTATCATTCCTATGGTTGTGTCGACTGGGACGTTGGTAAATAGGGATTCAACGTCCAAGGAAGCGATGATTCCATCGGGCTGGGTAGATTTGATCAATTCTAGGAAATCTGCTGATGATTGTAGACTAAACTTACTTGGAGTGTATGGAGTTAGGAGTTCATTGAGTTTCTTTGCCAGGTGATAAGTTGGGGTTGGTATTTGGCTGATTATAGGGCGTAGTGGGTTACCTGGTTTATGCGTCTTAACATTGCCGTAGGCATATCCTAAGCCATAGTCGCCTTGAAGTTTATTGAAATGCACACTACCTTTCTTTGCGTTGATTGCTGTAATTGTTTTGTTTACTTTCCGCTTAAGGTCTTCTACGGGGTTCCTCGTGATTCGTTGAAATTTGGAGTCGTCACTAAGGATGTCGCTAATTTTGTTCATGTATTTATGGGTAGGAATCAATACATATGCTGCTGTTTTGTCGGCTTTTCTTATTGTTACGTCTTTCAGATTTTTTAGTTGTTTCGCTGCTTCTTTGAGTCGTGGGGTTGAGATTGTAGATGAATATGTTCCTCGTTTTTTCCCTGCTTCTGCAAGTAGTTCAGCTTGAAGTGTGTCAGTGGTGATGACTTTTTTGTTGTCTTCTAGCTTATGGATATCGTCCAGAAGCATTTCGATTTCCAGGCGTTTTTGATGCATCTTTGGTTTAGATAAGAATTGACAATTTAGACCAAGATTTAAGAGGTCTCGTTGGTCCTGGGTAAGATCATAAGAAGTCAGGTTAATGTAGCCATCTTTAGGACGAGGGATTTTTAACTGTCCACCGTTTAGGGCTGTTAACTTACGGAGTGTCTTTGTTTCTACAAGAGTTTTATGTTGTTGTTTCAGGTTAAATAGTTCACTGTTGATGGTTTGCTTGAGTTGGATAGGGATGTCGTGCTGGGTCCATTTGTTTAACAGATGCTCAGCCTGCTCTGTAAAGGTTTGGAGGGCTTCCTGCTTCTTGTTTAGTTGATGCCGAATGAGCTCTTGCCTATACCTATAGGTAAATAAGGTAAATATATATATACCTATAGGTATATATATATATATATATATATGTCGTACCTAGTAGCCAGAACGCACTTTTTGGCCTACTATGCAAGGCCCAATTTGCCTAATAAGCCAAGTTTTCCTGAATTAATATATTTTCTCTAATTTTTTTCTTATGAAATGATAAAGCTACCCATTTCATTATGTATGAGTAAATTTTTTTTTATTGGAGTTAAAATTAACATAGATATATGACTTAACCTAACCAACCCAACCTAACCTAACCTAACCTAACCTATCTTTTTAGGTTAGGTTAGGTTAGGTAGCCGAAAAAGTTAGGTTAGGTTAGGTAGGTTAGGTCGTCGAAAAACAATTAATTCATGAAAACTTGGCACATTAGGCAAATCGGGCCTTGCATAGTAGGCTGAGAAGTGAGTTCTGGCTACTAGGTACGACATATATATATATATATATATATATATATATATATATATATATATATATATATATATATATATATATATATATATATTGTAATTTTCTTTATTTTCATTAATTTTTTGCTAAATAGTTTATTTGAATTATTATTATTATTATTTTATATTAAGACCATAATTTATTGACTTAGTTGTGTTAGTTTAGGTTAGGTTAAGATAGGTTAGGTTAGGTTAGGTTAGGTAGGGTTGGTTAGGTTCGGTCATATATCTTTGTTAGTTTTAACTCAAATTTTACAAAAATTAGCTCATACATAATGAAATGAATAGCTTTATCATATCATAAGAAAAAATGAGAAAAATATTGAAATTCTGGAAAACTTGGCTTATTAGACAAATCAGGCCTTTCATAATAGGCAAAGTATTGCGTTCTGGCTACTAGATACAACATATATATATATATATATATATATATATATATATATATATATATATATATATATATATATATATATATATATATATATATATATATATATATATATATATATATATATATATATATATATATATATGTCGTTCCTAGTAGCCAGAACGCACTTCTCGGCCTACTATGCAAGGCCCGATTTGCCTAATAAGCCAAGTTTTCCTGAATTAATATATTTTCTCTAATTTTTTTCTTATGAAATGATAAAGCTACCCATTTCATTATGTATGAGGTCATTTTTTTTATTGGAGTTAAAATTAACGTAGATATATGACTGAACCTAACCAAACCTACCTAACCTAACCTAACCTATTTTCATAGGTTAGGTTAGGTAGCCGAAAAAGTTAGGTTAGGTAGCCGAAAAAGTTAGGTTAGGTTAGGTTAGGTACGTTTGGTAGTCGAAAAACAATTAATTCATGAAAACTTAGCTTATTAGGCAAATCGGGCCTTGCATAGTAGGCCGATAAGTGCGTTCTGGCTACTAGGTACGACATATATATATATATATATATATGTATATATATATATATATATATATATATATATATATATATATATATATATATATATATATATATATATATATATATATATATATATATATATATATATATATATCTTCTCCGAGGCTATGGGTCCCCACATTGGCACCAGACTCACAAACTTTTATATATATATATATATATATATATATATATATATATATATATATATATATATATATATATATATATATATATATATATATATATATATGTCGTACCTAGTAGCCAGAACTCACTTTTTGGCCTACTATTCAAGGCCCGATTTGCCTAATAAGCCAAGTTTTCCTGAATTAATATATTTTTTCTATTTTTTTTCTTATGAAATGATAAAGCTACCCATTTCATTATGTATGAGGTCAATTTTTTTTTATTGTAGTTAAAATTAACGTAGATATATGACCGAACCTAACCAACCCTACCTAACCTAACCTAACCTATCTTCATAGGTTAGGTTGGGTTAGGTTGCCGAAAAAGGTAGGTTAGGTTAGGTTAGGTAGGTTAGGTAGTCGAAAAAACATTAATTCATAAAAACTTGGCTTATTAGGCAAATCGGGCCTTGCATAGTAGGCTGAGAAGTGCGTTCTGGCTATTAGGTACGACATATATATATATATATATATATATATATATATATATATATATATATATATATATATATATATATATGTCGTACCTAGTAGCCAGAACGTCGTACTCGGCCTACTATGCAAGGCCCGATTTGCCTAATAAGCCAAGTTTTCCTGAATTAATGTATTTTCTCTATTTTTTTTCTTATGAAATGGTAAAGCTACCCATTTCATTATGTATGAGGTCAATTTTTTTTTAATGGAGTCAAAATTAACGTAGATATATGACCGAACCTAACCAACCCTACCTAACCTAACCTAACCTATCTTTATAGGTTAGGTTAGGTTAGGTAGCCGAAAAAGTTAGGTTAGGTTAGGTTAGGTAGGTTAGGTAGTCGAAAAGCAATTAATTCATGAAAACTTGGCTTAGTAGGCAAATCAGGCCTTGCATAGTAGGCTGAGAAGTGCGTTCTGGCTACTAGGTACGACATATATATATATATATATATATATATATATATATATGTATATATATATATATATATATATATATGTATATATATATATATATATATATATATATATATATATATATATATATATATATATATATATATATATATATAAACAACGCATTAGAGGGAATGTTTAGATCCCCTTTAATACAGTTTCTGTGTGCTTCTCTCCTACCACCCTCTTCCTTTTGTTGTGCTTTATTATGTATTTGATGGTTACAAGATATACATGGGTTGATGCAAAAATAATACAAAAACGTGCTTAAAGGTTATGGATCTCTTGAAAACCACGACAATGGGAAACATTGATGAATGTCACAGACGGTTTCGATCATTGTTGCAAGTCAAACACTTCTTCGAATTCCTCTGAAGTTGGACTAGTGCCCAAGACGCAACAGGCATTTCCCCCTCTGGATCGCAACACTGAGGCGCTGGAACAAGAAACTTTTTGCTCTCTGGTCTTTTGTAGCACTGATCAATTTGTTCCCCAATTCCTTCAGGAAGTTCAATGCACATTTTCCCCACGAACCGAGGGTCTTCGAGCCGATCGGAACAAAGCTGTAGCAGTGTGCCAGACCTCTGTACTTAATAATTTTCTGCGATTCCCTGAAAGAATCAGCACCACCGCTTTCACGTGTGCTGTAGTGGAGGTAGGTACTGGCCAGTGTGGCAGTGCACGTGTAGTCCCACACCACTTGCTTACCATCCTTCCAAGGTAGCAAAGTGACCCCATCAGGGCGCTTCTGAGGGTCGTTAGGTCTGGATAGGTGTGGTTCTCTTTGTGCCAGGCAGCGGGCTGTGGCGAGGCTCCTCTTGATGATGTCGTTGACTTCTTCATGTCTTGCAATCTTACCCTGTGATTTACGACATACCAGACCATGACGACCATATTCGTCTGCCATCGCTAGTTTTGCAGATGCAGCTATGTTCAGTGAGGATGTGGGCGGCAAGGCGAAGGGCAACTCCAATGCGGAGAGCGTCATGACTGAGGCGACTTCCCAAGGCTGCATTGGGCACAGCAAATAAAAAATCCCTGGCGTCGGGTGCTGTTACCGCTAGGAGGCGGGCTTTGTTTTCAGCATCAGCGTTGTCAATCATTGCTGTGACAGTCTTTTCCATTATGGGGCTATCCCAGTTGGCCTGCTTGTGGTCTTTTGGGATACTAATTGTGACAATGGAAACTGATAACATCTAGTGTTATGGGGAGCAGGAGTGTAGTACTTACTTAGTTCCGCAACTTGAGTCCAGGTTCCACGTCCATGAGGTCTGATCTTCCCCTCAGTTTCCACCTCTCTCGCCTCACTGCTCAAAGCCCACACTGCCTGGCGTCTCCAGGTTGTTTGTTGTTTTATATTTAAATACTGAAAACTAAAATTTCCATGTAGCAACGGCTAGGGTGAGCCCCAGCATCTCCATGTTGTTGTTGTTGTCTCCAATGACTTCTCCAATCTCCCTTTTTTATACACTTCACTGATCTCGACGTGAGATGACATGCGGTGGCTGTGTGCCTGACATGGGACCCCATGTAGATTGTTGTTGTTGTTGATTTAGGGGCGACGACGATCGTGGGATCGGATGCGCCCCGTGTACCCGGTAAAGGTCAATCGCGAGGCCTGGATAGGTGAAACTCCAAGCTAAATCGCGAAACAAGTGACGCCAATCACTGGAAACTAATATACCTCGCAGCAAATGCAGACAGGCAGATGATTGGGGAGCCCTAGGAGTGCCTCTGGGTGACAAGCACCGACCCAGACCCACACAGGATTAACTGAGGATTAACAGGATTAACTGAGTACTATGACCAAGCAACAAAAATCAGGCAAGAGAGAGAGAGGGCTGGGCAGACTGCATATTTCTGGACTGCCAGAAAGCATTTGACACAGTATCTCATAAGAGACTAGTGCACAAACTTGAGATGCAGGCAGGAGTGAAAAGGAAGGTACTTCACTGGATAAGAGAGTACCTAAGCAACAGGACACAGCGAGTCACCGTAAGGGGTAAGGCCTCGGTGTGGCGGGGAGTCACCAGTGGACTCGTTCCTCACGATGTTTGCCGATGATGAAAAAATAATGAGGAGGATAGTATGAGGCTACAAGATGAAATAGACAAACTGAAGGAATGGTCCATAAAATGGCTACTAAGGTTCAACCCAAGTAAATGTAAGGTAATGAAACTAGGAGGAACTAGGAGGCCTGTCACTGGATACCGAATGGGAGATGAAGTCCTTCACGAAACGGACAGAGAGAAAGATCTGGGAGTTGATATCACACCAAACCTGTCTCCTGAAGCCCACATCAAAAGAATAACATTAGCGGCCTATGCGAGGCTGGCTAACATCAGAACTGCTTTCAGAAACCTGTGTAAAGAATCCTTCAGAACCTTGTATACCACATATGTCAGGCCAATCCTGGAGTATGCAGCCCCAGCATGGAGCCCGTATCTAGTCAATCAAGAGACGAAGGTGGAAAAAGTTCAGAGGTATGCCATTAGGCTAATCCCAGAACTAAGAGGCATCAGTTATGAGGACAGACTACGTGAACTGCACCTCACGTCGCTGGAAGAAAGAAGAGCTAGTGGAGACATGATCACTACATACAAAATTCCAAGGAGAATTGACAGGGTGGACAAGGATGGATTATTTAACACGGGTGGCACACGCACAATGGTACAGAGGTGGAAGCTGAGTACCCAAATGAGCCACAGAGACACTAGAAGGAACTTTTTCAGTGTCAGAGTAGTTAGTAAATGGAATGCACTAGGAAGTGATATGGTGGAGGCTGACTCCATACACAGTTTCAAATGTAGATATGATAGAGCCCAGTTGGTTCAAGAATCTGTTTATCAGTTGATTGACTGTTGAGAGGCGGGTCCAAAGAGCCAGTGCTCAACCCCTGCAAGCACAATTAAGTGAGTACACAGAGAACACCAGGCAGCAAACCCAAAACTTGTCCCCTAACTAAAACGAAAAAGTCATCCAGTGTCCTCCGGCAGAGCAGAAACCAGCCGCCCACCACGGCTGAGGGCACACCAGGAGCTCACTAACCACCGGCACCTCTCAGCCATGCCGGTCCTCAAACACCGTCACCCTGCCGGGAGAACCAGCCAGACCACATCAAATCTATATAAATAAAAATGGAAATATTCGTTTGTTCAAAATCGCTAATCTCCAAAGGTTCTTCACCGATAGCTTTGAAATTTTCACAAATTGTTCCATTCACATCGCAGCAGGTTTTTTATACATATTATATTAATGTCACGTCTGTGAAGGAAAAAAAAACGTTTTTTTTAAAAGCTGTGTTTTTCATGTGGGAGAAATCTTCAAAACCTCTTTACTGATTGCTCTGAAATTTTGACACGTCATTGCATTCGAATAGGCGCGTGTTTCCATATACATGCCTTACCTGTGACTGGAGAAAACATGCTTTTTATGAAAAGCATTTTATGACACAATGTTGCATTCGAATATGCGCATCTTTTTATATACACACTATATAGATGCCACCACTGTGGCAGATAAAAACATACGTTTTTTTTTTAAACAGCGCCATCTGTTGCACATGATAGCAACATGCACTCTATACTAAATATGTCACGGATTCCATTTCAATGTTTCTGATTGCATTGATAAATTTTACTTTAATAGATTTTGATTTAATTGATTTTTTATTAAATTATTTTGTGTGACATTGTGTTGGAAATGAGCTGTGTTGTTTTACATATCGTTCATTTTGTAAATATAAGTATGGATGACACAGCAGTTTCAGGAAAACTATGCATTTCTTGAAAAATAGCACCATCTGTTGCATGTAAGAGCAACACACACATATTATACTAAATATGTTACAATTCCATTTCAGTGTTTCTGATTGCACTGATAAATTGAATTTTCATAGATTTTTATTTATTTTCATTTAGATTTAATTATTTTGCGTGAATTGCATTGGAATTGAGCTGTGTTCAACCAATCATTCAATCAGAACATCAGATCACTTGATGTTCCAAATTTTCTGATGGGAACATCAGACCATTTGGGAAGGCATTGGACGAGGGCGTGGGGATGACGAGGGGACGGAAGTGAGAGATGGTGGGGAGGACGAGGGGACCAGGAAGGGGGTAATGGTGAGGAAGGATGAAGGGACGGGGGAGTTTTGGATGGTGGGGAAGAGGGGATGAGGGAATGGAGAATGGTGGGGAGGACAAAGGGACAGGGGACTGGGGCATGGTGGGAAGGAAGAGGGGATGGTGGAGTGGGGAATGATTGGGAGGCCGAGGAGACGGGTGAGGGGGGGAATGGTTGGGAGGACTGGGGGACAGGGAAGGTTACTGTGGCTCAGCAACGCACATGCGTTGCTGAGCAACGCATGTGCGTTGCTACGCGTTTACTAGCAACGCTTAGCTGGGTACTGATAGTAAATAAACAATAAATAAATACATTTTTATTTAGGGAAAGTACATACATAGTTGATTTACAAACATATTGTTGGATTTATATATATAGCTAGTACATACAATACCTAAAGCTACTAATACACATAGCGTTTGGGGCAAGATTAAAAAAAAATCAACACTCCCAGGACCCAAGGCCATATGTGCGCAAGGCGTCGTACAACCTTTACCCCCAACTCCAAGGCTTTTGGGGTTGGCTTTGCCAATGACGACAACGCAGTCTGTTGGCAGAGGTGTGGCAAGGTCAGCGCCATCTGTGAAATGCTCCTAATCGTAACTCATTTAGGAGGTGGGTCGACGACAATGCCCTCTGGTGAGGAAGATGATAACATCAACGCCATCTATTGCATGCACCCGACCATATTTTCTGTTCCCCAGTAAAAGGCTGTCATTACATGTTATCCTAGTGCACTTACTATCTGGCTAATGACTTTTATGTCCTCAGACGTGATGAGGAGGGTCTCTTCAGCTCCAGAGGTCAGTTCACCCAGGGCAGTCCAAAACTCCTGACTTGCTCAAGAGAGGACAAGTGGCTGCCGTCAGTAGAGGCAGTGCTTTGTCTTTGAAATATTATTGGTTGGAACGATGTACCCAGGATAAGCCAAGGCGAGTTACGAGACAGCTGTACCAGCCAACTGTTGAGAAGTTTTGCTAGTGTGTTGCTGGATACTTCTGCCAGGGTGTGGGTAGAGACCACTGTTCGTGATATTTGTGACCCCTGTTAGCATGTTGCTGAAGTTCTCTGCCCAAACTGTCCTCTTAAAAATAACCTCGCTTTTGGCCGTTTACCCGTATGGCCGAAAGTGGACGTAATTTGAAGATGGAAAAAAATTAAAATAAATTTGGGATTCTTTTTTTTTTTACAACAACAACAACAGTAAGTTAAGGATCCTCTGGTAAGTTAGGTGGGCAGGAAATTCTCGTAAAGTTTCAGAAGATTATGGAAAAACGTTAATTGAAAGTTTCCTCTCCTAACCTTTCAGAGTAGGCCGGATGACTCGAACAGAAAACAGGACATAACGTCTCTTTTGTGAGTCGATTTCATTTCATATTACATCCACTTTTGGCCATAGTGCGCATGCAAGCGAAAAGCGACGTTAGTTTTAAGAGGACGAGATGCTCTGCCAGTGTGTTGCTGGAGAGACAATGTGGGGTATCTTTGGGCACCATGACGTTACAATGTAGGACAGGCCCATGTTGTGTTGAATAGGGTGAACTCGCAGATGTGAGGACCATTGAACATGGATGACGTATAATAGAAGATAGTGGACTCACCGGGATAGAAGAAGACTGCAAAATTTATCTTATTAGTGTCCTGTGCGAAAGTGACACTCGCATTGTACATATGTGTATATATAATAATAAGTATAATTGGTGAAAATGCAGATTAGTATTGTTTACCCCATTTTTATATTTTCAGGATCACTTGCTACCATCAATTCTTAATAACTTACTATTAACTTGGGGTGGTATCCATGAAGAAGAGGCACTAAGCCCAGGAGCAGTGATTAAAATAAAGAATCCGGTCACAGACTACTATATTCATAAGGGTCGACCATACCCTGTGATATCTCCACTTTTTGTGTGTGTGTATTTATTTATTTACATATACAAGAGTTCTTACATTGTTGTAAAGCCACCAGCACTCATAACGTTTCTGGCAGGTCCTTAATCCAAATTTTTGCCCAGAATACGACCCGCCAAATCGTTTAACAGCCAGGTACCTATTCACTGCTGCGGTGAACAGAGGCTAAGTTAAGGAATGGCGCCCAATCAATCTTCTTCGGCCAGTATACAAACCCATGCCAAAGCGACTGGCGAGTGCTTTACCACTGCGCCACGGGGACAGTAGACTGTAACTCCTGCAGCTCGGGGACTCTAATTTCAGCCTCTAATGGCTTGGGCGTGTTTACGTCTAGCTATTTTTTAGTGCCTCTGTTGTACTCTGTTGCTAGTTTACTTTTATTTAGTCTTTTTGGAGGGGTCCTATAAACAGTTTCCTTGTATTGCATATTGAACCAGGGGTACATATATTTTTCTTGAAACCCTTCTTCTTGAGTCGTGTGATCTTCATATAGTTAATCCACTGTTTATGTGAATGAATGTCTGACCAGGTGCAGGCAAAATCTTTTTTTTAAACTGCATGGCTTCTGCAAAAATTCCCCTACAATTAAACACCGTTTTGTGCGAGATGGTAAAATTATAGCTAGGAGGACTGACACTGGAAAAACCTATTCAATAACCACAGAAGCTCACCTTAATTCTTTCCTTAATGACTGTGGGATATCTGCTGTATAGCCCGAATTCAAATTATATCATTTAACTACCTTTGTGTACTTTAGCTCTGCCTTTCCTTTCAAAAGGTTTTAACTTTAGTTATTAAAAAAAAAAAAAAAAAATATTGTCATCTTTATTAGATGGGCACACCAATTGTATTGTATTAGTATAGTTTTGTATTTGTATTGGAATAGTATTCTTTTTTTTCTTTTTACTCCCATGTTCCATAGTACACTGGCTTTGCCTGTGTCCTCTAGTATTAACTTCATTATCCAGTGTTCCTGAGTGTATCTCTATTTAAACTACCTCAGTTTGTTTTAGTGTAACTTTAGTATTCAACTATAGTGTACTTATAAAAGTATAGTAAGCAAGCTTTTCATCTTGTAGATTTCATAATTGTTTTTTTACTTTTTTGGTCATCTATTATTAATTATTCTAGTTAATTTTTTACATTCCTAGTTCCCATTAAGTTTTTTTTTCTTTTTACTTAAAATTACCATTAAGTTTATTTTACTTTAGAATTTTTAATCTACTTTTTTCTTTGTTTTCTATTTTGTAATTTGCCATTCTTGCCTTGTTTTCCTGCAAACAGCCTTTTTATGCAGACAAGTATAGACCCAGAACTAAATCTCTTATCCACTATCTATGACAATCATCACTTCAATGATCAAAATTGCAGATATTTTACAGCACATGATGTAAACAATGTATTAACAGATAATCACAATATCTCTGTTATCTACTTGAACGTTAGATCCCTAGATAAACACTTCGATGATGTTAGTGCCTTGATTGAAACTATTAACAAATTCTCTTTTATTATACTTACTGAAACGTGGTTGAAAGAGGATACTACTCAACTCTTTAACATGCCTAACTACTCGGCAATTCACAACTGTCGTCAAATGCAGAGAGGTGGTGGTACTGCTCTTTACTACCACCAAGAATTAACATGCTTAAAAATAATTAGAACTATAGACTGCTGTGGGGAGTATATCTTCGCCAGTTTCAGAGTCAAGGGTGCTGAGTCTGTCCTGTCTGTGGGTGCAGTCTATAGAATTCCTAACACTGATGTGTCTGAATTCAACTCAAACCTTAGAAATCTAATACTAGATAACAGACTGAACAAAAACCATCTAATTATTGCAGGGGACTTTAATATTGAACTCTGCGAGCCTGAACACCCTACTGCTGTTAGCTTCCTCAACTGTATGAATTCCTGCCTCCTCATACCCTTAATCACTAGACCAACTAGAATCACTGATAGTACTGCTACGACTCTAGATCACATCTGGACCAACATAACCTCTCCGCTTACTTCAGGTATAATCACCGATAGCACTACAGACCATTACCCCACATTTCTCTTAACTAACATTAGCCAACCACCTCTAGAGACAAGGGAGTTGAGCTTTAGGCTGCACAATGAAACTGCTATAAACAATTTTATAACTGCTGCTGATAATGTCAACTGGGAGTCCGAGTTAGGTAACATAGGGGACATCAACATAGCAGTGCAATCTTTTCTACAAACAACTCTTAGCCTTTATAACACCCACTGTCCTATGCTTACAAAACAAGTCACAAGCAAAAGGCTTAACAATCCTTGGCTTACAAAGGGAATACTTAAATCCATTAACAAAAAACACGACCTTGAGAAGAAGTATAGGCTAGGAGCAGTCTCCAAAGAATTCTCAAAGAATTACTCGTTATTGCTATCTAAAATAATTAGACGAGCCAAAACTAAATACTATGAAGATAAATTTACCCAAATAAAGAGCAACATTAAAAAAACTTTGAGCACAATTTCACACATATTGGGATCAAAGAAGATTTTAAATAACAAACCAACACTCCTTTCCAATACCGTTGGTCTGCTTTCAGCCTCTGATTCTGCTATTGAGTTCAATAGGTTCTTCTCTTCCATTGGGTCATCCCTTGCAAATGATATTCCATCTTCCTGTACTGATGTTAAGGACTATCTTACAGGTATCCAGTCTCTGTACCTAAAGCCTACTAGTTCCACTGATGTCAATGAGATAATCCTTTCCCTTAAAACCAAGTCTAGTGCCCTCGAGGAGATACCAAGTTTAATTTACAAAAAAGCCTCCAGATCTTTAGCCCCTGCTATTGCATTGCTCTTCAACAAGTCACTTGAACTCCAAACCTTTCCAGATATTCTAAAAAAAGCAAGAGTAACCCCTGTCCACAAATGTGGTGATCTCACAGATGTTAACTACAGACCTATATCAATCTTGCCTAACTTGTCAAAAATATTCGAAAAACTAATCTACAAGCAGCTTTACTCTTTTCTAGCCAAACACAATATACTTAGCTCTTGTCAATATGGCTTCAGGCCCAAAAAAAGCACTAACGATGCACTTATTAGTATGATTAACTTAATTCACGCAGCTCTTGATAAAAAGGAGTTTCCTGTTGGGTTATTTGTGGACCTGCGTAAGGCTTTTGACACTGTCAACCACCAAAACCTTCTTCTTAAATTACATCATTATGGAGTCAGAGGACACTCCCTGCAATACCTCAAATTTTATCTTACTGACAGGCTCCAGTATGTTTCTGTGAATAATACAATTTCTCCCACCCTACCCATCAACATTGGTGTTCCTCAGGGCAGCATACTTGGCCCTCTCCTCTTTCTCATCTACATTAATGACCTTCCAAATGCCTCCCAACACCTCAAACCAATTCTATTTGCTGACGACACAACCTTCATTTACTCCAGTCCTGACCCCCTTGCTCTAAATGCCACAGTAAATACTGAGCTAGAGAAAGTCCATCTTTGGCTAACTGCCAACAAACTCACCCTTAACATTGACAAAACGTTTTATATTCTGTTTGGCAATAAATCCTCTAATCAGATAAATCTCAAAATAAACAATACCCAAATTTGTAACAAATTAGATGGCAAATTCCTTGGCGTTCTCATCGACCACAAGCTGAATTTCCAGGGACACATTCTAAATATATCAAAAAAAGTTTCAAAAACTGTTGGCATTCTTTCTAAGATCAGATATTATGTACCCCGCCCTGCCCTGGTTACTCTCTATTACTCCCTCATCTATCCATACCTCAAATATGGTATTTGTGCTTGGGGTTCTACTACCCAAAATCATTTACGTCCTCTAATTACCCAACACAAAGCTGCTATTAGGACAATATCCAACTCTGGCCCCAGACATCACTCGGTACCCTTACTCAAATCTCTGAATATGTTAGATATTAAATCACTGCACATTCTCTCTTGTGTATTATACATATATAAAACGCTGAACTGTAATGCCAATCCTGACCTCAAAAGCTTCATTGAAGGTTGTAACAGAACCCATGAGCACCACACCAGAAATAAATACAGTTTTGATATTCCTAGAGTACGACTTAATCAAACTAGAAATGCTCTACAAATCAAGGGACCCAGAATGTGGAATGACCTTCCGAACCATGTTAAAGACTGTACCTCTCTCAACCAGTTTAAGATAAAAACTAAACACTTCCTAATAAATACCCTGTAACCTACCTCACTCCTCTATTGTCAACCCATGTCTGTTATTTTTTTTAATCAACACTGTTTGTCAACCTATTGTATTTGTGCTGCTTTTTCAGTCATGTTCCCCCTTTTTTTTTATCTTTATTTGTATTTGTTCTCAACACTTTTTATTCTTTATGCTCAATTAGTATTAAGTTCTAGATATTAATGTTTTTCTTGCCTGAAACGCATTGCGTAATAGTGGCTTTAGGCATTGTATGTACTAGCTCTATCTATATATCAATCCATTAATGTAACATCACTTGTATGTATGTACCTTACCTGAATAAACATATTTATATTTATTTATTTTTTATTTTATTTCATTGTATCTGTACATTTCCATGAAATGAATTTTATCGTCTAATTTGCTATCTTCCCTTCCAGTTCTCTGAGCCACTGAACTTGGTGCAGAAAGTCCCTCGCCATATTGTCGTCCCCAATATGGCGAGTCGGAGTCTGGAGTCTGGAGTCTCTCATCTTCCTCAACAGATTTCATTTTCTAATCAACTCTACTATGTATTCAACCATGATAATGCTGTGGTCAGCATTATCATGGCATTATCATCAGCACTCTTACAGGCAGTTCTTACTCAATAAAGGTGAAACTTTTCAACATCATCCTTTATTGAGGGTAATCAAAGGTCTGGTGTTACTGATACATTTTGTAACTCTTGTTGGTTTGTAATATGCTGTTTTAAGAAGTGTTTGCCAGTTTCCTCCCCCCTGTATCACTGCCCTCAAAGGTCTCCCAGCTTATCCAGTCTATTTCTCTGCGATTAAAATAATTTAGTAACAGAATTTTAGCTATTCGTCGCCTTTCCACTGCAGTTGCTTTTCTCATTACAATTAGGTAATTTTCGTAGTTTTCATTTTTTCTGTAGGCCTTCTGTTGCTGGGATGGCGATTGTAAAATACTGCTACTTCTGTTTTTTTTATTAATATGTCCTCTTCTTATCTTAATGTGTCCTTTTCCTGTCTTAATATGTCCTCACTGTTGCATTTCCTAATATGTAATCTTGCTGGACTATTTCTTGTAATGATTTTACTTCAAAAGCAGCAGCGTAACTGAAGCTAAGAGGTTATATCACCTCCCATCTCGCGTTCACTGAACCTTTCCAGATTACTTCACATTTCTGGGACAAAATTGTTTTCTGAATAAAACCTGTCGGTTTCGTTTCCGTTATTTGTACATTCATTATGTGGTTGTTTGTATGCCACTTTTTCATGTATCTCAATATAATTTAATTGTAATTCTATCTGCATTTGTGCACATAATTTTATTGCTATTAATAACAACTCGGCTGCTTCTGTCATTCCCCCTTTGTGGGTTGCTACACTACCATGTCTGACAGGGGAAAGAGATAAAGGATAATCCAGTCACTTAATCACTTCTCTCTATTGCCTTAAATGGGTGCCTCATTAAGATAGCCAAACCCATATTTTTTTCTATCTATACGGTCAGGTTTACTCGTTCTTGTGCAAATGTTTGTACCATTTTGTGGTCTCTTTACTTCTCATTTGCTTTTCTTCCCCCGATTCTCGTTGCTCCCTCCTTATCCTTCTTAAAAATATCCAGTCTAATGCAGGAAAAACCACATTTGAAAATTAGAGAATGATGAACGCGTTTTCGGCTGAATTCGCCTTCAGCCGAATATTAGAGCAAGATAGTCCATTCACTCTCTATCTTGCTCTAATAAATAAATAAATAAATAAATGAATGTTTATTTAGGTAAAAGTACATACATAGAAAATGTTATAAACAGAATGTTGGATTCTAGATAGAGCTAGTACATATGATGCCTGAAGCCACTATTATGCACAGTGTTCCGGCCAAAAGAAGGCGAATTAAGCCGAAAACGCGTTCAGCATTCTCAAGTGTTCAAATGTGTTTTTTCCACCTACTTGGATCACTGTTTTTGTGGTTGTTGTTGCATCGTATCTCATATACCGCGAGGCACTTCCTTCCATCCTTCAATTGTCTCTGCCAGCCAGCACGTGTTGAGCAGGATTGCTCGCCCGTCACCTCTTTATACTCAGTAGTAACGAGGTGACAACGAAGCAGTAACGAGGTATGGCTGTAGTCGCTACATAATAATACAGACTCTAACATTTTGTCACAAAGCATTTTAAATTTCAGTTGCTGCTAACGAGCTTGATATTTAGTAATATTTTTTTTTGCTCAGTTTTTTTCGTTTCATATGAATTTTGAATTTCCATTCTTAACAAGGCTTTAATTGACTTCGTAATTCACAGTCCGAACCTTCGTAAAATGTTATAATACTGAGCGAGATTAAATTTTAGCACAGAAAGGCAACGGGAGTAAATAAATCAAAGTCATGTAGAGTCATTCATTAGTTACTGAGGAAGGAAGGTGAGTTTAATCAGGAAAATGAGAGTAAAGTTGCGACAAAGGTAATGTCTGCATCTGTTTATATATATATATCCCTTCTCATATCTCTGTGTGGGTATGTGTGAGTACACACACACACACACATACCAGACGGGGGGACATGATAACCTCTTACAAGTTCTCAAAGGAATTGACAGGGTGAACAGTGACAAACTCTTTAGCATGGGCAGAACACGAACAAGGGAACACAGATGGAAACTTAGTACACAAATGAGCCACAGAGACATTAGAAAGAATTTTTTTCAGTGTCAGAGTAGTTAACAGATGGAATGCATTAGGAAGTGATATGGTGGAGGCTGACTCCCTACACAGTTTCATATGTAGGTTTGATAGAGCCCAGTAGGCTCAGGAATCTGTACACCAGTTGATTGACGATTGAGAGGTGGGACCAAAGAGACAAAGCTCAACTCCCGCAAGCACAACTAGGTGAGTACAGTTGCTGGAAGAAGGCAAATGTCGTACCAATTTTCAAGAAAGGAGATAAGGAGAAGGCACTTAACTATAGACCTGTATCACTGACAAACATTCCCTGCTAAATACTTGAAAGAATAATTAGGCTAAGACTTGTTACACCCTTAGAGAACATTTGGTTTATAAACAAACATCAACATGTGTACAGTGAAGAGAAATGATGCCTAACAAACCTCCTGGAATTCTATAACAAAATAAGAAGAATAAAACAGGACAGGGATGGATGGGCAGACTGCATTTTTCTGGACTGTCAAAAAGCCTTTTATACAGTACTGCACATGAGACTGGCAGTCAGACTTGAGAGGCAAGTGGGAGTAAGCAGAAAGGCTCCAGCATGTATAAGGAACAGGATGCCTAACAGGAAGGAACCAGAGAGTAACGGTAAGGGTCGAGAAGTCGGAATGACGAACAATAACGAGTGGAGTACCTCAAGGATCGGTGCTGGGACCAATTCTATTTCCAATATACATTAATGACATTTTTACAGGAGTAGAATCCTAAATGTTGATGTTCGCGAATGACGTAAAACTAATGAGAAGAATTGTGAAAGAGGAGGATTGCAGGATCCTCCAAGAGGACCTGAACAAGTTGCAGAGATGGCCAGAAATGGCTACTAGAGTTCAACACTGCCTTATCTGCCTTACCCTCGTTATTTTATCATAGAATGCAAAGAGTTTTTTTTTTGCAAGATTTCCCTTTCCAGAACCGATGTTGATGTTTGTTTACAAACCTAATGTTATCTAGGTGTGCATGTGGGAAATTTTACCCACCTACCTATATTATCATCTAAGAAATGTATTATTTCTATATCATTTCTATATCATATCAAAATCATATCAAAATCGTATCAAATCATATCAAAATCGTATCAAATCATATCAAAATCAAATCCGAATCATTATACAGCTTGATCCTAGATGACAATACCACTTGAATCACGTACGCCATAGGGCCCTATAGATGCCTACGTGACTTTGTGCATGATCTCTCAAGGACCCAGAAGCTTCTAGTAGGATTTGTTAATTAAAAACTATTGGAACATTAATCGCTTCCGGTAGGGATTATAAATCGAATCCTTAATAAGAATCAGTGGTACTATCAAGTACTACTTATAATCTTTAAATCCTATATCAAATTATATTATAATCACATCTTATCTCAATCATAAGTCTAGACAGTAAAAATAATCAATCAATATTCATTGAAAGCTACCCCTTCTGAAGGGGAGGGAGGGGCATCTTGGGAACAAGAAGCGCCCAGGACCATACCTCCCGGGACTACGTGTTTGTTGACAAAACAGTGAACAAGTGTGAGGGTACCTTAGCGAAGATTATTTGGCTCAGGACACCTTAACTAATATCTTTATCACCAGTGAATACTCTCTAGAACTGGGGAAGTACCTGGACAATATATCTACAAAGAATATCCCTAGAACATTTATATCTATAAGTGTAGAGTGGAGCACACAGTGACTTGGCTCCACCTTCATCATCAACCCTCATCTTTTGCAACGCATTTATAGAAAAATCACGTAGCAACACTACTAGTACATCATACAGCAACACTGTGATATAAAATATTGTGCCTAAACTGGCGACAAGAGAATTATCAGTCTGGCACACTTGTCAGACAGGCACCCGGCTTCAGATAAGTATTTGAAGGTTATTACAGTAGTGTAATAATTGGCCAATTGTATGCTTGTATAACTTTAATAACCTATAAGTCTGTCTGTCGGTTATAAAGCGAGGCTACACATCATATCTCTGTAAGTATATTAATATTGTAGAACAGCAGTAGAATCCTTATCCAAGCACCAGACCTCATTAGTGTCCATTATGTGAGAAAAGATTCAGCCGCAATAAGTAAACAAGACTTCATAAGTGTCCATGGTGTTGGAAGAGATTCAGTCAAGCTGACTGTACCTAATCATATAAATTGAATATAAATACATTGCATTTATACTTGAATATATAAATTAAGTTAAAAATTGCTTGCTTAGTTTTTTTTAAGTTATCATATAAGTTCATTTAATTGAATATAATTTTGTACTTAGTAACAGTACATTTAAAGTCATTTATTATACTTTTACAGTTTAAATTGTTGTTTATAGTATAAAAATATATTGGCTGTTAATAGTTATGGTGCTAGGCTAGACTATGTACATGTTTAAATCTCTGATTTAAACAGAGCCAGTGTTCAGTCATATAACTGAATTTATTAAATCTTATCCTTGTATAAAATACAAGCTGATGTGAGAATCCCTTTCTACAGGTGGACTGGAAATTCTATCAACCAATTCATTCACCCCACCTGTCCCTTACAGCCCACAATCTGTCATTAGGAAAAGAGGAGATAGGATTTACAACCCAAGCTAGAGATTTTAGTTGAATTAATTTGCAGACAGTAATTTTTTTAATTTAGTTCAGTACAGGTCCCTGGTAGTCTCCTCTAATATCAATCCCAGCTGGTTTTTCCCACATTTTTGGTCCTTCGATTACCGAATATTTCAATAGCAAATACATAAGAATCTTCTTGATTTTGCATTGGAATAATTTTTACATATTCTAGCCTAACCTAGCTAATAGCCAATATTTATCATAGCTATATATCTAAGTAAACAAATTGTTTGCAGTGGCTTAAACCACCATATCCATTAACTAGTAAGCATTCATAGCATACTAATACTGTTCTGTGTTAAAAAACCACAGTACTTATGTATATCAGTGTCACAGACACAACTGCATCTTAATCATAAATACCATTATCTGCCTCACTTGTGGTAACATTACATGCATATTTAAGTGTATTATCTAGCATTATCTCTAATCAACTGATTTTCAGAGCTGCTCATTACATAATATTCTTTAAAAGTGTTTTTATCACTGTAAGAGCATTTCATTACACTCTGACCATAATCAACTGTATCAAACCCTATTACAGGTAAAACCAGTAGGCATTCTACTGTATTTTATCAAACATCTATTAGGGTAACAGATCTTGTAATAACTTGGCAAAAATAGTGCCATTTACTATTTTTTTTAAATTATTACAGGATTCGTGCATTCGGGTCACAAACCAAATTATTACAGTACTTTTGATAATTGAACACCTGCTACATCCAGATTCCAGGGAGTAAATGAAGGACGATCTTTGGAATTATTACCTAAGTAGACAGGAAAGCTCATTTATCAAAACACATTAACATTAAACATATTTATCAGAAAAAAAATTTAACGGAATCTCCGAAACTCGGAAAAAGTCAAAATGGCTGACAGTATTCCACCAGCAGCTGAAACAGGAAATAAAAGGACACAAAGTGTCCAAAAAATCACTTGAATCTACAGCCTACAGACAATTTAAGTCAGGTGATAGACAATGTCATCATCACTTGGCTACAATAGTCTACCATTGTGGATTAAGACCAGTCTTAATCTCACATCACAATCTGAATGGCTAAACAGCCCCTCATCACTAATCTACAATCTGAAAGGCTAACAGCCCATTGACAATGTCAATCCAAGTATTATCATCCATCTAAGATAACTATCTTAATCCAAGATTATAGTCTTGATCACCTAATCTCATGCTTTCACTGGAGTGAAAGCAGCCTCAGAAAATCTGAAGGCAACCAAGCATCTCAAAGAGACTTACTTAATAGAAAAGGCAAAGCCGAGAAAAAAAGAAAAAGCAAAATGCTTCATCACATCCTGAATAATGTAAAGACCCATTATTACAGATACGATTCATCCTTTAAGGAGTACAAGTGTTACATGCTTGTATGACCTACTTGCATGTAATTACATACCTACAAGTGTTACATATTTGTAACAATATCTTATCACAAGATAAAATCACTAAAGCTGAATCCACGGACAAAAACAAAAATGTCCAAGCTGACAGTCAAAAATCAAGGCAACAAAATTCCTCTTCTGCAAAGTGGAAACAGAGTAATGTTGGCTCATATGTTATATCCCCCACAGTTAACAGAACTGTAGGAAATCAAGCTCCCAAGACAGATAAGACAAAAGGAGCTGCAAGTGCCCCTAAGTGTTTATTTTGTCAGGAAGCACAAACTATTTATCAATGCACAGTTTATGAAGACCGTGCCAGTCGAATCAATCGACTGAAATCTCTGAACGGTGCATCCGTTGTTTACGGAAGCATGATACAAATGAATGCAACACTCAATTGCAGAACTGCCAATATTGTCATAAAAGTGTACATCACACAGCACTCTGTGGTGATATCAACACTCAGTCCAGATCACAGACATCCAATAATCGACCTGCATCTCAGGCAAAGCCAAAAGATGATAATACCACAACAGCCGTGCAATTCTGTACAGTAATGAGTAATGTCAATGCCTTAGATACAGAAATTGTTACAAGAGCCATATTGCCTACTGCACAGCTAAAACTATGCAATCAAGGAATTTGTATTCAAACTAGAGGCTTTTTTGATCAAGGGTCACAGAAAACCTTTATCAGTAAAAAGATGGCAAAAGATTTACAACTTAAATCTTCAAAGCAAGTATCTACATCCATATCAGGGTTTTTTTTTACTGATTCAGGTCGTAGAACCTTTCCAGTAGTAAAACTCAATGTATGTCTAGGTACATCCCAAAGGACAGTCGAAACCATAGTAGTTGATCAAATTCCTACTGAAATGGAAGTGACTGGTCTGGCAGCAACAATTAAATTCCTAAAAGAAAAAGGAATCCAATTAGCAGATCCTCTGCTTGATTCTGACTACATAGGGGATATCGGAATCCTGATTGGAGCTAACTACTATCATCGATTCATTCTGGGATCAGAAGAATCTATGGGTATGAATATACTCAAATCAGCAGGAGGCATATTGATGACAGGACCTATACTACATCTTGAACCTTCAACTCCTGAAAAATCACATCATATAGAAGCTGTAATCGTGGCGTGACTAGGCAAGGAGCAGTCACCACTTAAAATCCCCCACATGATTGATGATGGATTGGAATCTGTACATCAATTGTGGGAACTTGATGCCATAGGAATAATTCCTGAACAATTAAGTCCTGATGATGTCTGTGCATATAATCAGTACTTAGAAACTGTACAGTACCATGATGGACAGTACTGGGTAAGGCTACCATGGAAAATCAACCATAAAACCTTACCTACCAATTATCACATGGCTTACAGTCAATTTAAATCTCAATTAGCAAAGCTAAGAAAAAGGCCTGAGCATTTAAAACTCTATCTTGAGATTATAGCTCAACAATTAAAGAATAAATTCATCGAAGTCGTGAAACACGACAATAAGCAAACAGGCTATTTTTTACCCCACATGGCTGTAATGAGAGAATCCAAAACGACTCCTGTACGGATAGTTTTTAATTGTAGCTCTAAATTCTGGACCCCAAGGAACCAGTCTAAATGATTGTTTGCAAACAGGTCCAAGTCTAACTCAGAAATTGTATGACATACTGTTGAAGTTTAGACTTAACAAATATGCGTATTCAGCAGATATTAATAAGGCCTTTCTAAGAGTTGGCTTACAGGAAGAAGATAGGGACTTCACTAAGTTTCTATGGGTAGAGAACCCAGAAGATATCAATAGTCCTATAGTGACTTTCAGATTCTCATCAGTTCTTTTTGGTGTGACGTCAAGTCCATTTTTGTTGCAAGTAACTCTAGATACTCATCTGAAGAAATCATCAAGTCCCTATAAGACTGAAATCAGTCAGAATCTATATGTAGATAATTTTCAAAGGACAGTTAACAGAACTACTGAACTGTTACAATTATATCAAGAGGCCAACAAGGAGCTACAAGGTGCCAACATGCCACTACAATCTTGGGCCTCTAATAATGCAACATTGAATAATCAAATAGCAAGAAATTACCCTGAATATCACGTACTAGAATCACAAAAGGTGTTAGGTATGGAGTGGGATCTAATCTCGGACACAATTTCAATCAAGTCCGTGCCAGTAAATTATTGCATTGCTACAAAAAGGGATTTGCTTTCACAAGTTAGTAAAGTATTCAACCCACTTGGTCTACTAAATCCTTTAACTATCAAGTGGCGTTTATTGGTGCAAGAAGCTTTGAAGACTAAAGTTGGTTGGGATGATCCACTACCAATCCAGTTACAAAAAGCTTGGACGGAAGTGGCTCAAGAACAAACTTTAGTTGAAAAGATAATATTTCCTCAACACATAGTCAAGGAAAATGAAGAAGTATCACTACATGTATTCGCAGACTCGTCAGCCAAAGCTTTTGAAGCTTGTGCTTACTTAGTGACTTCTAATCAATCATATCTAATCACCTCTAAGGCCAGAGTCGCTCCATTGTCAAGAGGACTTTGCCTCAGATGGAACTAACTACATTGCTAACTGGCACACGCTTAGCAGTGCATATCAAACAAGTCTTGTCTACCATGAACTTCAAAGATGTCATTATATGGTCCGACAATGAAGCTGTCTTACAATGGGTACGAAACAACAACTGTCCGACTCCATATGTAAAAAATCGCGTCTCGGAAATTAAAAAAAATTCCGCAGGCTTTCAATTGTTGCATGTACCAACAAAAGATAATCCAGCTGATCTCTTATCAAGAGGTATGACATTTAAACAGTTTGCAAAGGCAGATATTTGGTTTCATGGGCCTCGATGGTTAGTGAATGGTAGTTGGCCTGAACAAAAGCCACACGTCATCTCGACACAAACCATAACTACCACCAGGCAGCAAGCTCAAATATCAGTCTTCGATTGTACTCGTTACTCCTCGCTCATTAAATTAATCAATGTAACACAGAACGTGTTTCATTATCTCAGGAAAAAAGGTATAAAATACACTTTTCCAGATGCACTTATCTATTGGGTAAGACAAGCCCAGAGAGAAACTTATGGGAATAACTATGAAAATCTTCCGCATAAGTTAAAACACAATCTCGGTCTATGAATAGACCAAGAAAATCACAACATTCTGTGTTGTGGAGGGAGACTTAAACACGCAGATATCAATCTAGATACCGTGCATCGATGGCTTTTACCAAAGAATCATTGGATCACAAGGTTGATAGTGTTGCATACACATCAACAAAATCATCAAACATGGAGGAGTGTTAGACACACTCACACAAATCAGACAGCAGTACTGGATTCCTCAGGGAAGACAGTCAGTCAAATCAATCTTAAAGAATTGCATGATATGCCGAAGGTACGATGCAAGAACTTGCTCTTATCCAGGGCCACCACCTCTACCAAAGGAACGAGTGGTCCATCTACAACCTTTCGAAACGACAGGAGTAGATTATACAGGAGCAATATATCTAACAGGGACTGCAGATAAGCAACCTATCAAGGCATACATCTGTCTGTTCACCTGTGCTACCACCAGAGCAGTACATTTAGAGATAACACCCGATATGACTGCTCAATCATTTATTCACGCTTTCCGCAAATTCGCAGCACGCTGATCATGCCCTAAGCTGATGATTTCAGATAACGAAGCAAACTTGGTAGCTGGAGAAGCATGTCTATGGGAACTCTGTTCCCATCCTGCAGTTACTTCCACACTGGAACAGCGTCATTGCAGATGGAAATTTATCCCTCCGAGAGCCCCATGGCACGGAGGATTTTATGAACGGTTAATAGGAACTGTCAAAAGATCCTTGAGAAAATATCTACACCATCAGAAAATCAATCTTCAACAACTCCAGACAGTAGTCACAGAAATGGAATCAAGGGTGAATAACCGGCCGTTGACTTGTCTGATGATCCTACTCAACATGTGGCATTAAGTCCTGCCCACCTAATGTATGGAAGACTTCTGACTCCGGTACCATCTCTAGTGGATGATGAGATCAGAGATCCCTCATATGTGGGTCAGAGTGAGTTGGTTCAGGGGTATAAGCATCTGTCCAGCATAATCCAAAAATGGAATGATGTTTAGACAAAAGAATATCTTACAACTCTACGAGAACATCACTATGGGGCCAATGTCCCACATAATATATCTAATCTCCAACCAGGTGATATTGTCTTGGTAGACAGTGATGGCTCTAGGGCTGACTGGCCATTAGGTAAAGTTGTCTCAGTCCATCCAGATAGCCAGGGGATTTTGAGAATAGTCAAAATCCTGTCTAAAGGAACAACTTCCCTGAAGACATTGGACAAACTCATCCACATGGAATCAGTGAGCCAGCTGCAGTTAGATCCTGAGAGACCTCAAGACACTCTAACTCCACATGACCCAGACTCCTAACAGACACAATCGTCCACAACGGACAGCAGCACAAAAGTGCAAGCAAAATTTGCACTTGTATTATCAATCCAATGGAGAGTAAATAAATACATATGGTTACTATTGTCCTTAGTGTTGGACTTTGTGCTTTTGTGCTAGTTCTCTCCCTCTGGAAGATGTGGGAAATTTTACCCACCTACCTATATTATCATCTAAGAAATGTATTATTTCTATATCATATCAAAATTGTATCAAATCATATCAAAATCAAATCCGAATCATTATAGATTCACTACACAGCTTGATCCTAGATGACAATGCGACTTGGATCACGTATGCCATAGGGCCCTATAGATGCCTACGTGACTTTGTGCATGATCTATCAAGGATCCAGAAGCTTCTAGTAGGATTTGTTAATTAAAAAACTATTGGAACATTAATCGCTTCCGGTAGGGATTATAAATCGAATCCTTAATAAGAATCAGTGGTACTATCAAGTACTACTTATAATCTTTAAATCCTATATCTAATTATATTATAATCACATCTTATCTCAATCATAAGTCTAGACAGTAAAAATAATCAATCAATATTCATTGAAAGCTACCCCTTCTGAAGGGGACGGAGGGGCATCGTGGGAACAAGAAGTGCCCACGACCATACCTCGCGGGACTACGCGTTTGTTGACAAAACAGTGAACAAGTGTGAGGGTACCTTAGCGAACATTATTTGGCTCAGGACACCTTATCTAATATCTTTATCACCAGTGAATACTCTCTAGAACTGGGGGAGTACCTGGACAATATATCTACAAAGAATATCCCTAGAACATTTATATCTATAAGTGTAGAATGGAGCACACAGTGACTTGGCTCCACCTTCACCACCAACCCTCATCTTTTGCAACGCATTTATAGAAAAATCCCGTAGCAACGCTACTAGTACATCATACAGCAACGCTGTGATATAAAATATTGTGCCTAAACTCGCGACAAGAGAGTTATCAGTCTGGCACACTTGTCAGACAGGCACCCGGCTTCAGATAAGTATATTGAAAGTTATTACAGTTGTGTATTAATTGACCAATTGTATGCTTGTATAACTTTAATATCCTATAAGTCTGTCTGTCGGTTATAAAGCGAGGCAACGCCTCATATCTCAGTAAGTTTATTAATATTGTAGAACAGCAGTAGAATCCTTATCCAAGCACTAGACCTCATGATTGTCCATTATGTGAGAAAAGATTCAGCCACAATAAGTAAACAAGACTTCATAAGTGTCCATGGTGTTGGAAGAGATTCAGTCAAGCTGACTGTACCTAATCATATAAATTGAATATAAATACATTGCATTTATACTTGAATATATAAATTAAGTTAACAATTGCTTGCTCAGTTATTTTTTAAGTTATCATATAAGTTCATTTAATTGAATATAATTTTGTACTTAGTAACAGTACATTTAAAGTCATTTATTATACTTTTACAGTTTAAATTGTTGTTTATAGTATAAGAATATATTGGCTGTTAATAGTTATGGTGCTAGGCTAGACTATGTACATGTTTAAATCTCTGATTTGAACAGAGCCAGTGTTCAGTCATATAACTGAATTTATTAAATCTTATCCTTGTATAAAATACAAGCTGATGTGAGAATCCCTATCTACAGGTGGACTGGAACTTCTATCAACCAATTCATTCACCCCACCTGTCCCTTACTGCACACAATCTGTCATTAGGAAAAGAGGAGCTAGGATTTACAACCCTAGCTAGAGATTATAGTTGAATTAATTTGCAGACAGTAATTTTTTTATTTAGGTCAGTACAAGTCTCTGGTAGTACTCCTCTCATATCAATCCCAGCAGGTTTTTCCACAGTGCAAACAGTCTTAGCCTAATTATTCTTTCAAGTATTTTACAGGGGATGCTTGTCAATGATACAGGTCTATAGTTAAGTGCCTCCTCCCATTCCCCTTTCTTGAAAACCGGTACTACATTTGCCTTCTTCCATCAATTTGGTAACTCCCCCGAAATAAGTGATGCATTAAAGATCCTTGCCAGAGGCATGCTCAGGGCCTTCGCTACCTCTTTTAGTATCCACGGTGATAGTTTGTCTGGTCCATCTGCTTTAGTTGGATCCATGGATCCAGTGTGTGTGTGTGTGTGTGTGTGTGTGTGTGTGTGTGTGTGTGTGTGCGTGTGTGCGTGTGTATGTGTGTACTCACCCACCCACCGACTCAGCTATTTGTGCTTACAGGGGTTGAGCTTTGGCTCTTTGGCTTTGAGCGTGTGTTTGTGAGTGTGTGTGTGAGCAGTCACCTATTTGTGTTCATCTATTTGTGCTTGCAAGGGTTGAGCTCTGGCTCTTTGGTCCCACCTCTCAACTGTCAATCAACAGTGTGTGTGTGTGTGTGTATTCACCTAGTTGTATTCACCTAGTTGTGCTTGCGGGGGTTTAGCTCTGCCCTTTCGGCCCTGCCTCTCAACTGTCAATCAATCCACTGTTAAAACTACTATTTTTTTTCTCACACACACACACACACACATCCCCAGGAAGCAGCTCCTTTACAGCTGTCTAACCCCCAGGTACCTATTTACTGCTAGGTAACAGGGGAATCAGGGTGAAAGAAACTCTGCCCATTTGTTTCCGCCATGGCCCGGAATCGATCTCGGGTCCCTAGATTTACGCATCCAGAGCACTGTCCACTCAGCCACTAGGCGGCCTAAAATTGTGTGTGTGTTTGTGTGGGTGGTGTGTATGTGTTTATTCGCCTAGTTGCATTCACCTAGTTGTAATTGCGAGGGTTGAGATCTGATTCTTTCGCCCCGCCTGTCAACCGTCAATCAACTAATGTACAGTTTCCTGAGCTTACTGGGCTCTATCATATCTACACTTGAAACTGTGCATGGAGTCACCACATCACTTCTTAATGCATTCCATTTGTTTACTTCTCTGACACTGAAAAAAATATTTATAATATCTCTGTGGCTCATTTGGGCATTCAATTTCCACCAGCGTCCCCAAGTGCGTGTGCCCCTTGTGTTAAATAGTCTGTCTTTAGGGTCTCCCTAGGGTCCTAGACCCTAGGGAGCCGGTTGGCCTAGCGGACAGCACGCTGGACTTGTGATCCTGTGGTCCTAGGGTTCGATCCCAAGCGCCGGCGAGAAACAATGGGCAGAGTTTCTTTCACCCTATGCCCCTGTTACCTATCAGTAAAATAGGTACCTGGGTGTTAGTCAGCTGTCACGGGCTGCTTCCTGGGGGTGGAGGCCTGGTCGAGGACCGGGCGGCGGGGACACTGCAAAGCCCCGAAATCATCTCAAGATAACCTCAAGATAATACTATGAATTCCTCTGAGAATGTTGTATGTGGTGATCATGTCCCCCCTAATTCTTCTGTCTCCTAGTGATGTGAGGTTTAATTCCCATAGTCTCTCCTCGTAGCTCATACCCCCTCAGTTCGGGTACTAGTCTGGTGGCAAACCGTTGGTGTGTGTGTGCTTCCTTCGTCTTTCAGAGCTAAATTTATGTTTCTTGGCTTGAGTGCTCACCGGAGAAGTAATTTTGAACATAGGAGGGAGTCTCTTCCCGGCCAGTCAGTGATGGACGCTTCACCGACTTTCATTCACTCCGGATCAACCATTTTCATCTTTCCTTATCTTCTGAAGCCTCGCGAGTTTGGTAACCCTTTACTGCTTCGTCTAAGAATCTCTTTCTTGAATTTCGTAGAGTGAATCGCCTATTTTACACAGCTTGTGAGTGAACTAGTCTGACAGTACAACGTGAACACTTGCATGCTAGTTTGATTTACACTGCCACTCACCTGTTCATTTCAGGAAGAGCTGGAAAGTTATGTGCCAGTTGTTATGAATAAATATTCTGATTCTGGTTATTGTAGAGTTTGCATGCAACTTATTTTTTTTCTGGTGTGGTTTTATACCTGAAAATTATGGCTCTCAAGCAAAGAACTTTAGAGACTTAATAAACATATAAGAAATGTTTTCTTTTAAACAGTTTGTGTATTTAAGAAGCAAATAAAATTTTGTTTGCAGAGAACAAAATGTTTTTCTATGCAAACATTTCAGTGTCAAGCTAAATCCTCTGAGAAGATCTCACGACGCAAGTAAGAGAGAGAACTTGCCGTATTAGTGAAATAAAGTAGATATCTATATAAATAAAAATGTTGTTAAATATGACTGAAAAAGATTAATAATTCTAACACGAATTTTCTCAATATTTCTTATGTTTCTTTTTACTGTCGATGGTAATTGAAAAATCAATTCACCAAAATTCATTTTTATTTCTACTCTGACGCGACGCCTGAACGCGTTTTGTAATTACCTATTACATTTTCAAAGACTTTAGTTTATACAAACAACTGTAACCTGTAAACACGCCATTTGCTTCTATATTTATACTGGCATTTGGGTGAGGTGATATGGAACAACAGTTTTGGATGAGGTGAACAAACTTGTGACAAACACAAGACAGAACACGGAACAATGGATATTAATTGGATATTTGAGCATAAGAATGGAAGTAACTGCAAAGGGCCTATTGGCCCATACTTCCTCTTCGTGCTTCTATATTGGTACGGAGTCTTGCAATTGGTAGAATTCTACCCCACTTCAAGAGTGGGGGAATGGTGGGGAGGACGAAGGGAAGGATGGTGGGGGATGGTTGGGAGGACGAGGAGATGGGGGAGTGGGAAATGGAGAGGAGGACGAGGGGATGGGGGAGTCGGGGAATGGTTAGGAGAATGAAGGGACGGGGGAGGGGGAAATGGTTGGGAGGATGGCAGGACAAGGGAGGGATGCTGTAGCTTCTGCTGAGCCACAGAAATGCGTGGCCGGGTGAAGTTATGCGCTTATTTCATGTGATTTCTGGAGGTACCAGGTTGAAGATGACCTAATCATATTCTATAAAACAAAGAAGAATACCGACAACCTAATTAAAACCAGCCCGAAACCGACGGAGAACCCTTTACATTAGTCCAACGTAGTATAAATGTACACATGCTCCCATGAAGTTTGTAACCTTCAATTTAAATGCATTGTTATGACGTCGACCTACCTGAGGAGGCTTTTGACCGGTCATCTTCTATCCAGCACACCCAGAATATCCCAATAGACAAGCCCATGACCTCACCCTAACAAGAGAAATGTTGTGTAAACAATGTTTTAAAACACTTGCATAATTGGCAAAACCCAAGTTGTAAGAAGATTACAAATTCTTGAAAGAATCCATATTAAAATAGAACAACCCCCCATGAATACCCAAATTACAGAACTATTCACTCTACCCACCATGAGAGTAAGAACAAGACCGGAACGTGAAGATGCCAACACCTGACCCCATTGTTCGATCCATTTGTCTACACCTGACCACATTGTTCGATCCATTTGTGACCTCATGATAGTATAATCCAATATGCCAATATCCCATCACTTGAGAATGAACCATTTAGGTTCGAAACGTTGTGTAATTTGATAATAAGTGTAATAGTCTCCATTTTTTTATTGATTTTTCTTCAACTCGAACAAAGATGACTTTTGGAGAAATACTCTTCGAATTAAACCAAGGTGCAAGAGAACTAGACAGAGGGATAATAGTCCTAAACAAGAAAATAATCAATACAGAATATGCAGTCATATTCAATGAAACATATATATATGTATATATATGTGTGTGTGTATATATGTACACGCACACAAGTGCATGTGTGTGGAGAACAGGGAGCTCGTCGTAAGACGGGGTGAAGAGGCACACACACTTCCCTGGGAAGCCAGTAACGGCCTCCAGCCGTAACGGACAGATAAAAGATGAAAAGATACACAGAGAGAGAGGGAGATGGGCAGGAACAGAAGGCAAGGGATGGTCGAGAGCCAGGGAAGTAGGATGGGAGAGATGAACGTTTCAAGGGAGCGAGAGGAGAAGGAGTAACAAAACAGGAAGAGAGACAGAGGGAGGGATGAAGAGAAGTGGTCTCCCACTAGCAGCTCAGGGTTATCATTCTGCCCAGAACCTTTTTTTTTCTATTTTCTAAATTTTTCTTATATTTTTTTTCACTTGAGAAAGAAGTTGAAAATTTTACTCTTTAAAGCTCATTTTACAATTTTATTATGTCACAACGCTAAGAGATGCATTTTGATAACCTGTGTCAACATTATCAAAGGCAGAGTTCACGTGACTATAAGTTTATCAGTAGCGTGACTTATAACCTTGGATGAGGTGAAGGTTAAGCGCCATCTTAAAGATTTATAGGCTCATTCCACCTTTTACGGGCTATTCATGCCCGGGCCGCCTCTTGGGTGGCTTAATCTTCATTATTCATTGCACCTTATCAATCCCCATTTGTGTCCATGATGGCAGAGTCATCGATTCTATGTACCTGGGCAGTATGGGTCTCGAACCCTTGACCCCAAGCGTGTGAGGCCGAGCTCTATCGAAGCTCATCAGAGTCATCTAGTGCTGGCTGGTTGTTGACGGTTGACTTGGTATGTCTCATGTGTAAGGCCTCGTAAATATCTAGTCATATATAATCGCTGAATTTGTCGATATTTTTTGTGTAATTTGTAGGGATATCTCTAGTGATGATCTGGTTATGTGTACGTTAATATATGTTACCTGATAGGTCATTGCCAATGGTACATTACCTGTCTCTCCTGTTAATATATTCTACAGGAACTTGTCCACGAACAACAAAACAGAAAAGTCCTGAAAATCATCACACACAGATCACAATAACGTGATGCATCAAATGAACAAGTCCACAAGGGCCGTGACGAGGATTCGAACCTGCGTCCCTGAGCATACCAGACACTGCCTTAATCGACTGAGCTACGACAGGGTTAAAAAGGGTTGAAACCGAAGCTCTACTGAACTTGCTGGATCCTGTAGCCTCTCCAAGGCACAAACCAGGCTTTTACACAACCTCCCCCCCCCCTGCACCCGAGCTATGTCAATAGGCCGTTCTCCCTCTTCGCCCTTACATCATCACACACAGATCACACTAACGTGATGCATCAAATGAACAAATCCACAAGGATTTGTAGCTGAGTCGATTAAGGCAGTGTCTGGGATGCTCCCGGACGCAGGTTCGAATCCTCGTCACGGCCATTGTGGATTTGTTCATTTGATGCATCACGTTATTGTGATCTCTGTGTGTGATGAGGTAAGGGCGAAGAGGGAGAATGGCCTGTTGATATAGCTCGGGTGCAGGGGGGAGGGGGTTGTGTAAAAGCCTGGTAATGGGAAGGTCAGTGTTTGTTTACTTTGGTCTCCTTGAGGGAAGGTCCACACTGTACTGCCCTCGATGAAGTCGGTAGATATGACATATGTCCCTAACGCTTAAGTCCCTATAAAGCTTGCCATTGAAATAAGCACTAGTGTATTCAGATATTGACAGACAGCTCGAATGTTCAGACGACAAATTTGCGTTCTTGGCATATCATGTCGGTTATAGTGATGCAGATAGTATGTATTTGGTTGCAGTAATAGTTTAGTGATGTGGCGAGACTGGAAGGTGTGTAAAGAAGAAAGGGGGGAGGGAGTGAGGCGAGAAGCATCTGTGTATGAGGTTGGAAAGGTGTATGTGGTTAAATTTAGTAGGGTGAATGTGGAGGAGACTGGTAGGATGTGTTCTGGGAGATGAGGAGGTTGCAAGGGAATGTGGAGTCGTTGTGAGTGGAGTGGGCCAGGTGGTTGGAAGTGGAGGAAGACGGGGATAGTGCAAGGAAGTGTCAAGAAGGGTGTGTGTGTGTGTGTGTGATAAAGGGAGAGGGTGTGTATGGGTAGAGATACAGGGTCAGTAAATTTATAAAGTGATCAAGAATGAGGGTAATGAAAATAGTTAGTTCAACTTGTCCTCTTACAAAGAACGTCGCTTTTCGCTTGTATGCGTTACACAAGACCAAAAAAATTCTTAGTAGAAAATGGAAGCGACTCGAGAAAGTGACGTACTGTCCCGATTTTCTGTTTTGGGTCCTGTGGTAGGTTAGGAGAGGACACTTTAAATTGACTGTTTCTTTGGCGTTGGGAAGCCTTAGGAGGACGAGATGTAGTATAGTGAAGACGCGAGAGTGGGAAAGTGTACTCACCTAGTTGTGCTTGAGTGGGTTGAGCTCTGATTCTATGGCCCCACCTCTCAACCGTCAATCAACAGGTGAACAGATTCTTGAGCCTACTGGGCTCCATCATATCTACATTTGAAACTGTGTATGGAGTCAGCCTCCACCACATCACTTCCAAGTGCATTTCAGTTACTAACTATTCTGACACTGAAAATGTTGTTTAATGTCACTGTGGCTCATTTGGGTACTCAGCTTTCACCTGTTTCCGGTTGTGCGGGTTCCACCCGTGTTAAATAATCCATCCTTGTCTATCCTGTCAATTCTCTTGAGAATCTAGTATATGGTGATCATGTCTCCCCGAACTCTTCGGTTTTCCAGCGACGTGACGTGCAGTACCCTCAGCCTTTCCTCGTAACGCATGTCTCTTAGTTCTTGGACTAGCCTAGTGGCATACCTCTGAACTTTTTTAAGTTTCGTCTTGTGCTTGACAAGGTACGGGCTCCATTCTGGGGCCGCATACTCCAGGTTTGGCCTTACATACGTGGTATACAAGGTTCTGAAAGATTTCTTACTCAAGTTTCTGAAGGCAGTTCTGATGTCAGCCGGCCTCGCATACGCCGCCGATGTTATGCTTTTGATGTTTGCTTCTGTAGACAGGTTTGGTGAAATATCAACCCCTAGGTCTTTCCCCTCTGTTCGTCTCGTAAAGGACTTCTTCTCCCCTTCTGTATCCAGTGTCTGGTCTCCTATTTCCTCCACCTAGTTTCATTACCTTACATTTAATTGGGTTGAACTTTAGCAGCCATTTGTTGGACCATTCATTCAGTTTGTTTAGGTCATCCTGTAGCCTCATGCTATCTTCCTACGTGTTATTCCTCCTCAGAATTTTTTGCAACATCAGCAAACATTGTGAGGAACGAATCTATTCCCTCTGAGAGATCATTTACATATATCGGGAACAGTGTAGGTTCAAGAACCGATCCCTGAGGGACTCCACTGGTGACATCTCGCCTCTCCGAAACCTCACCCCTCACAGTGATTCGCTGTCTTCTGTTGCTCAGGTACTCCCTTATCCAGTGGAGTACCTTCCATTTCACTCCTGCCTGCATCTCCAGTTTATGCACCAGTCTCTTATGTGGTACTGTGTCAAAGGCTTTCTGGCAATCCAAAAATATGCAGTCTGTCCAGCCTTCTCTTTCTTGCCTGATTTGTGTTGCCTGGTCATATAATTCAATCAATCGTGTGAGATACGATCTGCCAGCTCCTAACCCATGGTGATGTTCCCCGTCAACCCCCGCCGAGGAGGCCCATCGGAGGACCGGGGACCGAAAACAAACCGGAACAAGACCCACCCAACCAACCCACAGCCAACATCTACGAGCCCAACCCACGACCAATCACTCAAAAGCAGCCCCACGAACATACGCACCAGTAAACCAACCACAAAAATCATCCGGAAAAGCACGCTGCAGCCACCACCAGGTGAACCGTAAGCGTCCTCTCAAAAACCCCAAAACCCTATCAACCCCATAACCCTCCCTCCGGCCAACCCACACACAATACACATAGTCAGCGACAAGAAGACAGAGCGTATTACGCACCCGTCGAGAGCCCCGCGGAAAAGACAAAAACAAAAACGGCAAAAAACCACCCCGACATTCTGGCCCACAAACCACGGCCAACACAGCACGAAACCAATCAAGCAAACCACTCAGCCTCTCACAAAAATAGAAAACATGTAACTGAGTTTCAGGCAAACCACAGTGGACACATGCGTCAGAGGCACGCAAACCCAGCATGCACAACCAGTCATTTGTCGCCAACGACAAATGCAACATGTGAAACAACAACTCCCGCTGCTGCGGCGCCAAAAACCGCGCCCCTAACGCCGCCCACACCTCCCCCCAATCCCAACACAGGAATAAAGACTCCACCCGCGGCTGAACACGACAAAATAGAACCCCATAAATCGCCTTCACTGAGAGAGACATATAACCCGGACAACGACAGACAGCCCGAAGAATGTCTACCGCCCAGGAGTAAACAGGAGGGGTACAAAAGGCCACCTCCCGACAAACACCGCAATCCACCAAAAAACTAAACCGGACTGAACAATAAAAAATACACAAAGCATTGAGCCCCCCACCCAACGCTAAACCCTGACGCAACGAGACCCAGAACAGCGCCCGAGCCCTGGTAAACACATCAGGAATACCAACCCCACCTTCCTGCACCGCTAACACCAACGTCGAGCGACGAACCGGGTGGTAACGACCACACCACACGTACCTATAAACCTGACGTTCCAACCCCAGAGCCAGCCGGCGATCTAGGGGGAAACACCGAGCCACGAACCAGACACGTGACAGAACTTTACAAGTAACAAGCAACGCCCGCTGATAAATTGTTAACGGGCGCGCAGCCAACAACCCAACCACAACACCAACACTACGAGAAACCGCACCCCAATTAAATTCCAAAGATGTCTTGGAATTTAATTGGATTTAATTGGAATAAGAAGCGAACCAGGTGATCCCCAGAACACGCAGAGAGGAGACCACCGGAAACCAAGACCCCTCCCACACAAGGCGAGAGGACCATCCACCGATACCCATAAGACCAGATTTGGCACGATTGACCTGGGCCCCAGTGGCCAACTCAAACCTCTCAACCACGACCTGGACAGCCCGAACAGAACCAGCAGAGGCCACGAACAAGATGGTATCATCCGCATAACCGCAGATGGATAACCGAAAATCAGAAGGCAGCCGGGGGGGGACGGATCAACGCACAAGCCTTGACCGCCCGAAAAAAAGGCTCCTGAAAGAGCACATAAAGGAGCATGGAAAGCGGACAACCCTGCCTCACCGAACGGCGTACAGGGAAAGGAGCACTCAAGAACCCATTGATGCAAACCCGACTGCAACACTGAGCGTACAACATACGCACCCAACGAACAAACAAAGGCGGAAAACCAAGCCGCTCTAACACACGAAAAACAAAAGCTAACGAAACACGGTCAAAAGCCTTAGACCAATCCAGGCAAAGCATCGCTGCTGACAAGCGAGAGCCCGACACATACATAAGCACATCCCGAAATAACGCATTGCACTGCAGTAACGAGCGACCTGGAACACCACAAAACTGTTCCATGGAAACCACAGACGCAACCACACGGCGACACCGACCAGCTAAAATCTTGGACAGGATCTTATAGTCCACATTCAACAAAGTAATGGGTCTCCAGTTCGAGAAGAACCGCAAATCGCCCGGCTTTGGGAGCAGCCGCACAATCCCAACGCACTGAGACACAGGCAGAACGCACCCCCGAAGGCAAGTCCGGACCACCTCCAAAAGAACATCACCCAACACATCCCAAAAGGCAACATAAAACTCGACAGGAAGACCATCCGAGCCCGGCACCTTCCCGGAACGAAACGACCTCACCACATCGAAAAGCTTCCCCAACGAAACATCTTCCTCCAAACCAACACAATCAGCAGCAGACAACCCCGGAGCACAACCACCCAAAAAACCTTCCGCAATCGCGTCGTCCCCTACCACCTCCCCATAGAGCGCAACCAACTCCTGCCGCACATAATGCAACACACCACCGGTGTCCGAAACAACGGACCCATCCGGCCGTTGCAGAGCCGTAAAAAGAACACCGTCCCGCGCAGCCTTCACCTTCCCTAAAAGATAAGGAGAGAGCCGTTCCCCGTCAACACGTTCACTCACACGAGCACGCACACGAACACCCTCGGCCCACTCATTCCGCAAACCACAAATACGCTCCTTACACTCCGCAATCTCCCCAAAACAGTCAATCCCAGCATTGTACTGCACATACAACCGCGAAAGCCTCGCCTGGAACAACCGCAGCAACCCAAACCTTCCAGCAGCCTCACGTTTGGCAGCCACCCGATAAAACAACCGACATTGCTCCTTACACCACTCCCACCAATCTAAAACAGAAGGAAAATCACACCGCCGGGCGAGAACCCCGACCCCACCAAACCCGAAACTGCCCACAAACCCTCGGAGAACGCAACAACCCACAATTCAGCTTCCACCACCCCGCACCTGACTGGGCACACCAACCCGGACCACCACAAGGCCGAGAAAGCAACCGGGACAGTGTGGAAAGCAAACACAGAACACCCCCCGCCAGTAACATACACTCGATCAATCCGCGAATGCGCCCCATCAGCAGCAAAAGTAAAGGACAACTCGCCCCCATAGAGCACAGCAGCATCCTTGAAACCGCAAGAACGCACCACCTCCAGCAGCGCACCCGAGACATTCTGCGGGCGGGCGCTCCTACAGTCCCGCGCACTCGTCACACAGTTAAAATCACCACCAAAAACCATACTCCACGTATCATGACGCAGGAAAGGGAGAAGCCCCACCCGAAAAAACTCCTCCCGTTCCCGACGGCGCGCCACCCCGAAGGGGCGTACACCATCAGGAACGGAAGAACGACCCCCAAAAACTCAACCCTCACAAACAAAACCCGCCCATCTTCATTCATCTCCGTGTGAAGCACGGAGAAGGAAGCCCTCCTAGAAAACAACATAAGCGTCCCCCCGAAGGACGTCCTCGGCGGGTTGAGCACAACATGAAAATGCGCACTTAAACACTGCAGCACAGACACCTCACGAACAGTATGCTCCTGGATCAGAGCCACATCCACACGCTGCTCCTGCAGAACATCCAACAGGCCCAACTGGACCCCAAGATCATTTAAACCACGAACATTCAAAGACGCACAGACAACAGAGGGCGCCATCGGGAGAACCTCAGGACACCCCCAACCCAACTCGTCCCCCAGGGGACACAACCGCACCCGCAGCGGAAGCCACATCCACACCACCAGGCTCAACCCCCTGCCGCACCCTGGAAGACGACTGGCCAGGAACCGCCTTCAAAATCACAGGAGACACACCATGCGAAGAGGGCGCCCCAGGCGTCGAGGACACCATCCACAGTTTCTCCACTGCCTCCGCCGCCCCGAGCCCGACACCACGCTCAATGCCCCGCTCATCCCCAGATCCCGCTTCCGAAGGGGGAGGAGGAACCACTGGAGAAGCGGAGGGAGGAGCACCAGCCAAAGGCACACCACCCGAAGCCTCGATCCTCTTCCCAGGGGGGCCCCTGCTGTGCGACCGATCCCTCGGAGCGCGCTTCCGTCGAGGAACAGAAGAGCCCAATGCAACCACAGGAGGCACAGCACAAGCGACAGCAGGCGGCTGCGCCACGGTACCAGCATCAGGAACACCGCTAGGCTGGCCGTCAGGAGACACAGTATCAACACCGCCCCTGGCCTCGGGAAGCACACTGGCCACTGCACACGG
The DNA here is from genome assembly GCF_040958095.1 of Procambarus clarkii. NCBI lineage: Eukaryota > Metazoa > Arthropoda > Malacostraca > Decapoda > Cambaridae > Procambarus > Procambarus clarkii. The sequence continues at coordinate 6,554,052 of NC_091205.1, read as the reverse complement.
GTCGCCCGCCGGCACCACACCACACACGTCGGATTCCAAGGAGACACTCGGGTCGCGATGTACCTCCGCCTCCACCAGCATAGGCGGACCCGAAGCAGGAGCCGCGAGAGCATCAGAGTCAACAGACAGAGCAGAGGACCCAGCAGCAGATGGAGAGGTAGGGAAAGCTGGGGACGACGCCTCCAGAGGCACACCCACAGAGCCCGGGCCCACTGGGGGAGCCCCAGCCTCCGGCAGAAGTGGAAAATCATCCGCATGGAAAACCGATGGGTCCTCCGGGCGAGGGGCACGGCAAGCTGCAGCGAAATGGCCTACCTCACCACACCGGAAACAGGAGTGAGTCTGCCCCTGGTAAAACACACGCACATAAAACCCACACACAGCCACCCGAGAGGGAATAGCCCCAGAGAGCCGCATGCGCAAAGTACGGGCACCCATACGGAGCCCCTTCAGGCGCCCACTAAGCAGACAGGCATGACGCTGCCCCACCACCTCACCATACCGACGGAACGCGGCGGACAGCTCATCCTCAGGAAACTGCACCGGCGCACACCATGAACGCTTACATACGTCAGGGGGCCCCACGGATCGGAGACCTCCACCGTCACAGCAGAACCTGGAAGTACATGCGTCCGTGTACCCCATCGACGCACAAACAGCTGATACACCTGCGCCGAGGAGAACGTCACCGCCACCCGGGTAGGGGAAAGTTTCTCAACACCGTAGAGATCTTGGTGCTCCACACGCATGACGTCCATAAGGGCAACCTCCACCAAGGGCCAGTCAACGGGGGCCGAGAAATCAAGCCGGGCGGTGTCGACCCGGCGAACACGGCCACCACTAGTCGACGCCATGACACCCGCCAGGCCCCGGCCAATGGCCGCACCACACCGTCAACAAGACGACCACCACGCAGCAGTTACAGGTCAACTGTGACAGCCCGGGCCGAACGTCAGCGCCCTCCGGTAGCAGAGCGGCGAATCTCAAATGAAAATCTCACCGACCTAACAAATTCACAAAGACCTGAAAGTTGTAGCACTAAATATTATGATAGATATCGTAAGGAGACATTCACATATGGGACTAATAGAACAAGAACCCGGCAATGTGATGTTATAGTGGCCACAATACGCCTGGGATATAGACGTATGTGGCAGCTTTCTCAAAATCCAAATGTCGAGTACACAATGTGTCAACTTTGTGAAAGAGAAAATATGCACTCTCTTGAACATTATATTGTAGAATGTCCCATACTGACTGACTTTCGCCCTCCTGGGCTAAGGTATGCTGAACTCTGTAATTACTAAATGAGTACTGGAACACTTGATGATATATTGGACTTGTATCCAAGATTGATCATGTAATATATCAATCATACAATGTATGTATGTGATGTAACTATATAACCTGAGCTTGTACAAGCACCTTCATCACCTTCAGTGATTAAGTGCTTATTTGCACACTAGTTTCTTTATCAGCTATCTCACCCTGTCAGAGTAAATGAGACAAATGTATGTGAATGCATGTGTGTGTGTATATATGTATGTATATGTGTGTGTGTGTGTATGTATATGTATTGGTATAAAGTATATACAGAAGCTGATCAGAATTACATTTCACCTTTGTGAATGTACATTAATGACACTATGTAAAAGATACATCAAACACTTTATGTAGGGCATACGTAAATCTGTGTATCTATGTATTTACGTATATGTAGGTTAGCTTAGCATTTTAAAACACCGAATCACCTTCTATGGTTGAGTGTTCAATAAACCCTTGAACTATATGTTTAACACTTCTCTAACCCTGTCAATGGAAGACAGAAGAAAATGTATATATTCTGGTTAGCATTGTAAATGTGTGGCCACGTCTGTGGTAGAAAATAATAATAATAATAATAAAAACTGGTTCTAGTGCGATTTATACAATAACAATACATCGCCAGTCAAAGACCGGCAGCGTAGCTTCGATCGAGCTCAAGAGCCCCTCAGCCCAGCCCAGCCTTACTCAGCGGTTTCATGGTCACTCATCAATTGGTGGATTGTTATTCTGTGAAGTGACAGCGCTTATTTTAAAGCCAGCCAAATTGGTGGCTGTGCCCTCGCAAGATTATTCACGAATTTTGTGGTGTTAATTTCGCTAGAGATTATCCACGAATTTTGTGGAGTTAATTTCGCGAGGTCACTAATATGATTTAAAACTTCTAGATAATATTAGAAGTTTCATAGAGGCTAATTAGGAGGCTATCATCAATAATTGTGTATATTATTTCTCCAAAATAGAAAATTATTTAATATATATATTGCACTACTGTTCACTATACAATATTTACCAATTGCCAACCCACAACAGGGTAAGATATACATTGACTAGTGTTTATAGATAACCTAGTCCCCTATTACCATTGACTAGTTGAACAATTTATTGTTCATCCTAGTCCCATTTATTACCATAGTCTAGTTATACTATATTGAACAACCTAGCACCATTAATGAAAGGTGTAGGCCCTATTTTGAGTGTAATTTTTATCAACTTGAGTTGAGTTGTGTATATATATATAATTTACTTATAATCATTGCACCTTTGAGTGATTAATTAGTGTCTATACCATCCTAGGGTGATAGTTGAGGGGCTAACCTAAAGGTACTTCCAGTGACACTGGTTTATCACTCAAATCATTAGTGTGTATGATTATATATACTGTATATATATATATATTATTAAATATAACCGAAAAAGTAAGATTGATAATTCTAACACGAATTTTCTCGATCTTTCGTACGTTTCTTTTCACTGTTGGTGGTAATTCAAAAATCAATTCTCCAAAATTCATTTTTATTTCTAGTCTGACGCGACACTTGAGCGCGTTTTGTAAAACTTATTACGTTTTCAAAGACTTTAGCTTACACATACACAACTGAATAGAACTTACACATCTTCGATTTGTTTATTTCTACATTCGAGTTAGGTGGATGGGGTGAGGTGGTATTAATAGGGTATTAAATTCCTAAACACAAGACAGAACACGAAACAATGGGTATTGAATGGAAGTGATTTGTAGAAAGCCTATTGGTCCATATTTCTTGATGCTTCTATATTGGAGCGGAGTCTTGAGGTGGGTAGAATATAGTTGTGCATTAATTGGCTGTTGATTGCTGGTGTTGACTTCTTGATGTGTAGAGCCTCGCAGACGTCAAGCCGCCTGCTATCGCTGTATCTATCGATGATTTCTGTGTTGTTTACTAGGATTTCTCTGGCGATGGTTTGGTTGTGGGAAGAGATAATATGGTCCTTAATGGAGCCCTGTTGCTTATGCATCGTTAAACGCCTAGAAAGAGATGTTGTTGTCTTGCCTATATACTGTTTTTTTTGGAGCTTACAGTCCCCAAGAGGGCATTTGAAGGCATAGACGACGTTGGTCTCTTTTAAAGCGTTCTGCTTTGTGTCTGGAGAGTTTCTCATGAGTAGGCTGGCCGTTTTTCTGGTTTATAGTAAATCGTCAGTTGTATCCTCTGATTTTTGTCTGTAGGGATAACGTTTCTATTAACAATATCTTTCAGGACCCTTTCCTCCGTTTTATGAGCTGTGGAAAAGAAGTTCCTGAAAAATAGTCTAATAGGGGGTATAGGTGTTGTGTTGGTTGTTTCTTCAGAGGTTGCATGGCGTTTCACTTACCTTCTTATGATGTCTTCGACGAAACCATTGGAGAAGCCGTTGTTGACTAGGACCTGCCTTACCCTACAGAGTTCTTCGTCGACTTGCTTCCATTCTGAGCTGTGGCTGAGAGCACGGTCGACATAAGCGTTAACAACACTCCTCTTGTACCTGTCTGGGCAGTCGCTGTTGGCATTTAGGCACATTCCTATGTTCGTTTCCTTAGTGTAGACTGCATTGTGGAAACCTCCGCTCTTTTCCATGACTGTTACATCTAGAAAGGGCAGCTTCCCATCCTTTTCCATCTCGTAAGTGAAACGCAGCACGGAACTCTGCTCAAATGCCTCCTTCAGCTCCTGCAGATGTCTGACATCAGGTACCTGTGTAAAAATTTAATACCGTATTAATACCACCTCACCCCATCCACCTCACTCGAATGTAGATATAAACAAATCGAAGATGTGTAAGTTCTATTCAGTTGTGTATGTGTAAGCTAAAGTCTTTGAAAATGTAATAAGTTTTACAAAACACGCTCAAGTGTCGCGTCAGACTAGAAATAAAAATGAATTTTGGAGAATTGATTTTTGAATTACCACCAACAGTGAAAAGAAACGTACGAAAGATCGAGAAAATTCGTGTTAGAATTAGTAATCTTACTTTTTCGGTCATATTTAATAATATATGTCTACAGGAAAGACTGCTACCAAAATATACTGATATATATATATATATATATATATATATATATATATATATATATATATATATATATATATATATATATATATATATATATATATATATATATATATATATATATATATATATAAATATATATATATATATATATATATACATATATATATATATATATATATATATGTCGTACCTAATAGCCAGAACGCACTTCTCAGCCTACTATTCAAGGCCCGATTTGCCTAATAAGCCAAGTTTTCATGAATTAATGTTTTTTCGTCTACCTAACCTACCTAACCTAACCTAACCTAGCTTTTTTTGGCTACCTAACCTAACCTTACCTATAAATATAGGTTAGGTTAGGTTAGGTAGGGTTGGTTAGGTTCGGTCATATATCTACGTTAATTTTAACTCCAATAAAAAAAAATTGACCTCATACATAGAGAAAAGGGTTGCTTTATCATTTCATAAGAAAAAAATTATAGTAAATACATTAATTCAGGAAAACTAGGCTTATTAGGCAAATCGGGCCTTGAATAGTAGGCTGAAAAGTGAGTTCTGGCTACTAGGTACGACATATATATATATATATATATATATACATATATATATATATATATATATATATATATATATATATATATATATATATATATATATATATATATATATAATGTGTAATGTGTATTAATTTTAAGTGCTAACCTCTAGTAGAGGTATGATTAGTAGGATGTGAGTGGAGAATTTAGCCATCAGTATTTATTCAGCATTACGAGCAGCCCAAGTACAAGCCCCACAAGGCTTCACCAACTAGCCAGTATGGATAATGCAGGGAGACTGAAAAGAACCCTTGCAGGTCTTAAAGGCCACTTAACAAGACAGATCAAGAAATGTGAGGATTTGTCACAATCTCCAGTTGATTATGCTGACCTGGAGAGCTATTATCAAGCAGCTGCAGGTAAATTTGAACAAATCAAATGCTAAATAGCAACACATGTGGCTGAACTTGCCAACACCTATTTGTCAGAAACAGAAATAGACGACATTATGGTTGATCTAGCTAGCTATGAAGATCACACTCAGGCCACGTTACAGCCTTACATCAAATTAATTGCCCAGAACAAGGCAACAACAACAACAAACACAGTTTCATCTAATATGAGTCAAACATAAGCTCGACTCCCTCCAATTAATTTACCCACTTTCTCAGGAAAAGACGAGGAAGATTGGGACGAATTTTGGAACAAATTCCTTGATCATGTGGACTCAAAACAATCTTTACCAAAGAGTAGTAAATTCTCTTATCTTCAAGGCCAATTATCAGGTGAGGCTAAAACAGTAGTATCCCATCTGAGATTAACTAATGACGGCTATGATCTGGCAGTACAACACCTCAAGTATAATTATGTTGATCCAAAAGGAAGAACATCATATTTAGTTCATGGGCTCTTGCATTTACCCTCCATCGGAGGCTTCAGCTGATTCACTCCAAGTCTTCAAGCTGGAGGTAAAACCAATGATCAAAGCCTTCAGCCTGACAGCAGATACAAACGAGGCTGAGTGGATCTTGAAAATAAATGTCCTGGAGGAAATACCTAGGGACGTATTGAGACAAATGAATGCTCATTACAATAGAAGCATCTTATCCATGAATGAAATATCTGAGGGTTTACGTTCAGTAATTCATCAATTACGAACACATGACAAATTAAAACCACCAAGTAAACCTTCAGAAACCAATAATAGTAAACCACAGAGTACCAAAGGTACTCCAAATAAATCTAAACAATGTAATTCAACACCAAAGTGGAACAGTGGCAGTGTGGGCGTGTATGCAGTGGGACCCTCCAAGCCTATAGTTACTGTGTCACCCAAGAACGTGACACCAAAGGGTTATCTTGAGATTATCTTGAGATGATTTCGGGGCTTTAGTGTCCCCGCGGCCCGGTCCTCGACCAAGCCTCCACCCCCAGGAAGCAGCCCGTGAAAGCTGACTAACACCCAGGTACCTATTTTACTGTTAGGTAACAGGGGCATAGGGTGAAAGAAACTCTGCCCATTGTTTCTCGCCGGCGCCCGGGATCGAACCCGGGACCACAGGATCACAAGTCCAGCGTGCTGTCCGCTCGGCCGACCGGCTCCCTGGAAGCTATGGAACATGTTTGTTCTGCAATGAGAAACATTCAATGTACCACTGCCCTAATTTTCCTGATAGTGACGACGGGTTGAGTGACTCAAAGATTTGCAACATTGCACGAGGTGCCTCAGGAAACATAACATCAACGACTGTGAGACCCAATTACACACCTGTAATAGGTGTAACAAGGGTCAGCACCATGCAGCATTGTGCGGAGACACCAAAAAAACGTCTCCAAACCCCAAGGTGGAAGATAGCATTCCCTCCACAGTACAGTACTGCAAGGTGCAACAAACAACTAGTGTCCAATCGGCAAAGTCTAAAGGTAATGCGACTTTGCCTACTGCCCAAATTACCATCCAAAATAAGAGGGCCAAGGTCCATACCCGTGGGTTGTTTGACCAAGGGTCCCAGAGAACATATGTCACTAAAAAGTTGGCAGATGAACTACAATTAAGTCCTGTAGCCCAGACGACAATCAACATCTCAGGGTTTCTAGCAGATGCAGGACCTCAAGTCTACCAGGTGGTACAACCATCAGTACGTTTAGGCAGGTACGTCTGTCAAGTGCAAGCCATTGTGGTGGACAAAATACCAGCAGACCTACAAGTACAAGGTCTGAGAACAACAGCCAAATTCCTGAGAAATAAAGGAATATAATTAGAAGATAATATTAAGTCTGATCACCTCACCGACTTCGGTATCCTTGTAGGTACAGACTAATACCATCGATTCATCGGTAGCCCTACTAAATATCAGGGCATAACCATGCTAAATTCTGCAGGAGGTAAATTACTCCCAGGCCCAGTATTAAGCCTGAGGAGACCTATGGCTGCAGATAAACAAAACCAGTAGAAATCTAAATTTGTCAGCTGATTATATATCTCCAGTAGCATTATACTAAGAAGATTACAGTTGACTATATCAACAGAGGTTGATGTTAATATCATCATTTAAAGCTGAAGATGAGTTCATGAGGCCTCAGTGGCAAATCAGTGAACAGTAGTCTAAACAGCTACAAGTCACTGCGACCAATGTCACTGAACCCACTGCAGTCTCAGAACCATACTTGACTTTAATGACGGACTATTCAATCCTCTGAATCAACTAAATTAAACCTCAATAAATCTGACAACTGATTTTGATACATTTATTATTTAATCAAGATGAATTCCATAGGCCTCAGTGTTTATATCAGTGACCAGTTACCTGAACAAGCTTCAAGTTATATCAAATGTCACTGATCTCACTGCAGTCCCTGAATCATACTTGACTGTAGTACTTGATCACATTCAGTCCTCTGAGTTAAATAATATGTAATTAGGCTATAATTTTAGCCTCTCAAAGAGTTAACAGGGAATTGAAATCGCATTAGACTTCTAACTCCTGCAACTCGAGTACGGGACATCCATCCTGTACGAGCAGATGCACAAATGTGTGATTACTAACCACTAACATCAAATTAATTTAATAATTTGAAAGAGGAGTATCGGTGTTCGTCTGTTCTAAATAGGACTGCGACCCGTGAGCAGCCCCCCGGGGAATTATGTAAAAAAATTTGACACCATTTAATAATATTACATGCAATATGCAGATAATATTGCTGCTGTTGTATACACAAGTTACCCATAGAATATGTAGCTTGTAGTGGAATTTTCCGTCAATAGAAAACGGGATATCATTGCCACATAGTACTATAAATTCACCAGCTATTCTGTTGAGAATTATACTTAATACAGCATACTTTGGACTTATTACATCATAAAAACATCTCAATTGAATAAACTTAATTATCAGTATCAAAATAGAGTAAATGTGACCCTTCTATCACTTATTGACATTGGACAAGGAGAGCCAAGGCATCAGCGGCGTCTGCAACTCAAGGCTCTAGTGCCTTGAGTTGCAGACGCCTCCTCTCTGGTGGGTGGCGATGTGCCCCTTGGTGGGCCTGGGGGGAAGTGGGGTCTTTGATGGGTTCGATGGCACCTGATATTGTTTGCGCATCTTTGAATGTTCATGGTCTGAATGCTCTGGCGGTCCAGTTGGGCCTTGTGGATGTGCTTCGCGAGCAGCGTGTGGATGTGGCTATGATCCTGGAGCACATTTATTTGGGATGTGTCTGTTTTGCAGGGGTTGTGTGCTGAGTATCATGTTGTGTTGAACCCGCCGAGGACGTTCTTTGGGGGGACACTCATGTTGTTTTCACGGCGGGTGTCTATTTCCGTGCTTCACAAGGAAATGGATGAAGAGGGGCGGGACTTGTTTGTTCAGGCGGAATATCTGGAGGTTGTCATTCTGTTCTTGATGGTGTACACCCCTTCTGGGGTGGCGCATCGTCAAGACCGGGAGTTGTTTTTTTCGGGAGGGGCTTCTGCCATACCTGCGGCATGATACGAGGAATTTGATCTTTGGGGTGATTTTAATTGTGTTACGAGCGTGCGGGATTGCTCTAGTACTCACCCGCGAAATGTTTCGGCTGGTTTAATTGAGGTTTTGCGTGCATAAAGGGTTTCGCGATGCGGCTGTTTTGTGTGGCGGCTCGTTTGAGTATACCTTCGCTGCGCGTGGGGCGTGTTCTAGGTTAGATAGGTTCTATGTTTCTGGTGGGGAGTGTTCAGTTTTTGACATTCCAATGGTCCCAGTGGCATTCTAGGATCATTGTTTGGTGGTAGTCTGGGTTGATGTCCGGAGTCAGGTGCGGGTGGGGCCTGGGTGGTGGAAGCTAAATTGTCAGTTGTTGCGATGTCCATGTATTTGTGCGCAGTTCTGGGGATGGTGGGTTGGAATCATTGCCCGGAGGGCTGAATTCTTCTCTCTGTTCGTTTGGTGGGAGTGGTATAAGGTGGAGTGTCGGAGGTTTTTTGGGGTTGTTGTTGGTTTTTTGGGAGGTTTGGTCTGCTGCGGTTGCTTCAGGCGCGTTTGTCTAGTTTATATGTGAGGTTGAATGCTGGGTTAACTGCTTTGGTGCTATTTCTGAGTGTAAGGAGCGTATTTGTGATTTGCGTGCAGTGTTGGCTGACGGTGTTCGAGTGCGTGCTCGTGTTGCTTAGCGTGTGGATGGGGAGAGGCTCTTTCCCTTTCTTTTAGGGAGGGAGAAGGCTGCTCGGGATTCTGTTCTCCTTAAGGGCCTTTGATGGCCTAGTGGTTCCATGCTTTCTAGCACAGAGTGAGTTCTGCATTACGCGCGGCGGGAGTTAGAGGCGCTCAATGGGGAGGTGCGTGGGGATAGTGTGCTCGCGGATTCCTTTTTTGATGGGTGCTCTCCCGGTTTTTCGGGGGGGGGGGGGAGGGTGCCCGGCTGGTGCAGGATGTTTCAATGGTGGAGCTCCTGTAGGTGGTTCGGTCGTTTCGTTCAGAGAGAGTGCCAGGTGCGGATGGCCTGCCCATTGAGTTCTATCTTACCATTATGGGATGTGTTGGGTGAGGTCCTTTTCGAAGTGGTGCAGGCGTGTCTGAGGATGGGTTCTCTGCCTGATTCCCTTTGTTACGGGATCGTGCGGCCGCTTCCAAAGCCGGGTGATTTGCAGTTATTTTCGAATTGGAGGCCTGTTACGCTCTTGAATGTTGACTATAAAATTCTGTCTAAGGTTTTAGCGTGTCGCTGTCGTGGCGTCGTTGCATCGGCGGTCTCTATGGAGAAGTTTGGTGGTGTGCCTGGCCGTGCCCTGATGCATTGCAATGCTTTATTTTGAGACGTGCTTCTCTATGCGTCCAAGTATCGGCTTTCAGCAGCTATGATCAGCTTGGATTGATCGAAGGCCTTCGATCGGGTGTGTTTGGAGTTTGTTTTTAGTGCTATGGAGCGGCTTGGGTTTCCCGCGGTGTTTGTGGGTTGGGTTCCCTTGTTGTATGTCCGGAGTGGCAGTCGTGTTTGTGTGAATAGATTTTTCAGTTCCTTTTTTCCTATTCGCCGTTCCGTTTGTCAAGGGTGTCCCATGTCCATGCTTTTGTATGTGATTTTTCAGGAATCTCTCTTTCGGGCGATGAAAGCGTGTTCCTTGATTGTGCCTCCTCGTCTGCCGTCTGGTCTTCGGCTACCCATATGAGGGTATGCTGACGACACTGTTCTGTTCATGGTTTCGGTGGGTTCTGTCGGTGCTGTCCAGAAAGTTCTCCTGCAGTTTGAATCCGTCACGGGGCCTGTCCTCAATCTGGCGAAGTCGGGGTTGATGGGGATCGGTGTGTGGGCCTCCTGCCTGGCGTGGGATGGGTCGTGGTTTGCAGTGGTCTCGTCCATTCGGGTTCTTGAAGTTACTTGGTTTGTCTCCTATGTGAGCTCCTTGGAGTGGAATTGGAGTGCTGTCTCTCCGTCGGTTGGGGTTGAAATTGGCCTCTTGTCGCATCGTTCGTTGACGATTTATCAACAAGGGCTGCTTGTTGCATGTAAGGTCTTGTCACGTGTATGGTTTGTGGCTCTGATTTTCCCGTTGGATCGTCGGAAAGCCTTGGGTTTAGAGAGTATGGTGTACAGACATGTGTGGTGTGGGCGTTATCAACCGGTGCTACGTTCGACGTTGGTGTTAGGGGTGAGGGAGGGAGGTGTTGGCATTCCTGACGTCTTCACGAAGGCCAAGGCCCTCTTCCGGATCTCGTTGCGTCAGGGGCTGGTTCTCGGCGAGGGGTTGAATGCGCTGGGGTTTTTTTCTGCTCGCTTCGATTCCGTTTTTGGTTGATTTGGGGGTTTGTCAGGAGGTGGCCTTGTTTACCCCCCATTTATTCTTGGGCCGTGGGGATTTTTCGGGAGCTCAGCCACCATCCTGGGTTTCTGTTGTTTTCGTGCAAGGCTGTATATGGGGTGTTGTTGCCCCGGGTTCGGCCTCGAGTGGAGAGCTTATTCCAGTGTTGGGATTGGGTTGGTATCTGGTCGTGTTTGGAGGGGAGGTTCTTTGCGCCTCAGCAGCGTGAATTGCTGTTTCGATTTCTGCATTTGTTGCTGACGACGAATGAGCGGTTGAGTATGCTTGACTTGCGTGATTCTGAGGCGTGTGTCCACTGTGGCTTAAGTGAATCTCAGGTGCATGTTTTTTATTTTTGTTTCCGGTTGCAGGGGTTGGTTGCCTGGTTTCAGGATGTCCTGGAGGTGTTTTGAGGTTCGGATTGTCATGGTGGTGTTTTGTGATTTTTGTATTTTCCGGGTTGTTCGAGGCGGGTGCATAATACGTTGTGTGTTTTGATTGCAGATTATGTGTTTTGTGTGTGGGTGGGGAGGAGGGACGGTTTTGGGGTTACCCGGATTTTAGGCTTTTTACGGGGGCGCATGCGGTTTACCTGGTGGTGGTTCCGGTAGAATTTGGTCAGTGGTTCACGAATGCCTATGTTCGTGGGGTTGCCTTTGGGTCCGTGGGTGCCTCAGTGGTCGGGTGATGTTCTCGGTCTTGGGTGGGGTTTGGGTTTTGGTGTGGGTTTGGAGAGGTTGGGGTGGTTTCGGGGTTTGCTTTGACTGTGTGCTACCTTCCCGTTACTTTGGGCCTCCTTGGGGGGATGGGGGGGGGTCGCGTGTGATTGTGTATGTCCCCCTTGTGGTGTTGCTGCTCCTGTGCGTGTGTGGTGTGTTTCGGTGCCTCCGGGTGCCGGTTGTGCCTTATGCGTGTGGGTGTGTGGGTTTGGGGGAGGTTTTTGGCTCCTGCGTGGGCCTGGGTTTTTCTGATGTTCAGTCTTCTATGTTATATTTGTGGCCTTGTTTTGCCTTGGCCTGTGACCCCTATTTTTGTGTGCAGGGGTGCTGTGTGGTGTGCGGTAGTGGTGTGGGTGGGTAAGTGTGTGCTTGTCTTGTTGTTTGAGGGTGTGTTTTGCGTGTGTGTACATACTTTCTTGTCATTTTATATGTGTTGTATACCTTTGTGGCGTGTGTGTGGTCTTATGCTCCTTTGTTCCTCTGTGTGTGTGGTGGAAGTGGTTTTGTGCACGGGGTCCTATATCTACGTCTGTGTTTTATGTATTTGGTTACGGGTGCGTTTTATGTTAATTATGTCGTTTACGGTTTTCTTTATTTTTCATGTGCTTTTCTCTGCTCTGTTCTGTGTTGCTACGTAGCTATGTACTGCTTAGCCCATTGTTTCCATGTACTGTTTAGCCCATTGTTTCCATGTACTGTTTAGCCCATTCTTTCCATTTACTGTTTAGCTGGATTCCTGGCTGCGCCACCAGAGGGTGCAGACATCGAGCTCTGGCTGTCAGTGGTCGTCTGCCGTTGCTGAGTGGCGGTTGCTGTAGGGAGGTGTGGAGCTCCCGCTGGTCGGGGCCCCACCTGCCAGTATGGACGGGGCTGGTACTAGCCGTATCAGAAGAATAGACACAGTGCGGCTCGATTTTTCTGCTGATGTGGATTGGCCCGTTGTAGAAGTTCCCCTCCTCGACGTCCTCCGTGTTGACGTCCCCGAGCTCCTGGGCCTAGAGAAGTTGTCGCCCGCCCGTGTTGCGGTGTCGTTCGCCAAGTCAAATGTATACCGGGAGTTTGTGGCCCGCTGGAATGGCCGCACGCTTCCTCTTCCGGATTCAGTTGTGTCTGTAGAGATCTCGGATCCCTGGGGGCCCTTGACGTTTGTGAGTATTCACGGCGTGCCGGTGACCTTCCCCGAGGCGGCCCTTATGGCCTTGTTTACGCGGTTTGGGTCGGTGGTGAAGCACTGGTTCGACACTTTGAGTGCGGGCCGACTGAAGGGGGTCCGGCTGGGTTCACGCACGCTTGTCATGCGGCTCACAAGCCCTATACCGTCCAGGGTCTCATATCGTGGGCTGTCTCTGAGGACCTACTATCAGGGGCAGACCCGGACGTGTTTCCGGTGTGGTGCTGAGGGCCACGTACAGATGCCCCTTCAGTTTTCCTAGAGGATGATTTTCCTCGCTTATCTGTGCGTGTGGACTCCCCGGCGGATTCTCGCTCTGTGGTAGTGCCTGGTGTGGATCCTGCGGCGGTTCCGGATGTCGATACGTCTGGACCGGATGTGTCTGCCCCGCCGGTGAGCTCGGGGGACCTGGGGGCGCCTGTTTCGGACCTTCATCGTTCGATGACTGTGGAAATGCATCCGCATCCGGTGACCTTGGGGGATGCTGTAGGGGTGGTGCCTGAGTATCCTGCTGGAGGCCGTGTGCTTCCCGGGGCTGACGGTGCGGTGGTATGTGTGTCTCCGCCCACTTCTTCTGCCTCGTCGCCTCTGGGAGTTTCCTCGTTGATGAGTACCTTTTCTATTCAGCAGGTTCCGTCGCCATCCCTGGATACCTCACGTGTGCTGACGTCTTCCCTTCCGCCTGTTGTGTCTCTTTCTTCTCCGACTCCGGTCTCCGTTCCTGGTGGTGGCTTTTTGCCCCGCGTGTTTGAGGCTGCTGTTCTGCGTGAACGTGCTACCCCGATTTTGGGGCCGCCTATCGATGGTTCTTCTGGGACACCGCTTGTTGGGGGTGACAGCTCCGACGATCAGCAGCCTCTGTTTAAGCGCCGTCGCTCGGCTCGGGGTGCGTCACCTCGCCGGTCGTGGGCAGAGGAGTGGGATGAAATGGAGGATGATGATGTGGCCGATGCTGTGTTGCCTCCTGTGGTGCCTTCTGAGTTGGATGCTGTGCCTCCTGCTGGTGGCTCCCCTCAGTGGGCTGTTGCCCCTGGTAAGAGCGACCTTGTGGTGGTGTTGACGAAGGATGTGAAGCGGGGGGGCCTCTGCTCCTGTTCCGGTTGGTGGGGGCTCTAGGGCCCTTGCGGAGCCACCCTCCGCGGGTCTCGGTGCGGTTTCTGACACCGAACGGTGTGCACGCCCTAGTGGGCGGGCCAGTGTGCGGCCTGCAGTGCAGTCAGATGTGCTTCCCAGTGTGCGCCCGTGTGCCCAGCGTCCTCGGGGGAAACCTGTCCCTTTTGTCCTCTCGACAGGAGAGGTGCTCGACGGATCTACGGCAACTGTGACTTTTCAGTGTACTGACTCAGTGCGTTCTGTTCCCTGGTACCCTTCTACCATCTGGGTTCCAAGTGCGCAGTGTTTTGTCTCGGGAGTGCCGAATTCGATGCCTCGGCCTACTGCGACTCCTGGGTGTCCGATTTCTGACAGTCTCCAACTTGTTTGGGAGGCTTATTGTTTACGGTTTCCTGCTCGGGAGTACCCGGAGACGTATGAGTGATTGGTTTATTGGTGTGTTTGGTTTCTGTCTGTGTTGTGCGTGATGTTTCCCCGGTGCCTGCGTGCACAGGTGGGTGACCTTGTCTGTGCGTGTGGGTGGTGTTGGTATTGTTCTTGCTCCTGCATGGCTTGTTTTCTTGTATGTTTTGTGCTTTGCACTTGGTGTGTGTGTTTGTGTTGTGTTTTATGTTATTTATGTCGTGATATTTATTTGTAACATTCTGTTTGTTTGTTTGTTTGTGTGTGTGTGTGTGTGGGTGGGTGTGTACCCTCCAGTGCCCGTTTCGGGGTTTTCTCATTGTGCCTTATTTTGTGTGTTTTCTTTCTTGTTTTTTGTTGTGTATGTTTCGTTTGCATTTGTGTTTTCGCATTTTGCTATGTTTGCCCTGTATGTATGTATGATTTGTTTTCTATTGTCTGGTTTGTATATTGTGTATTTATTTTATAAAAATCTAATTTTGTATATGTATGTGTGTCTGGTGTATTCTGTGTATGGTTGTTGTGTCTTTCCATGTCTGTATGCGTCCGTTTGTTGTATGTCCATTATTATGTTTAATTTTGTATTCGGTCTTATGTCCCTGGAGTTTCTAGGGTCTTGTACTGCAATGTTCTTTTATGCCTGTGTTTCTACTTATGTTTTGTTGTTATGTTCATGTTCTTCTGTTCATGTCTTGTATATTGTGCTATACTTTGTATATTTCTTTTATAAAAATAAAAACAAAAAAATTTACTGTTTAGCCCATTGTTTCCATGTACTGTTTAGCCCATTGTTTCCATGTACTGTTTAGCCCATTGTTTCCATGTACTGTTTAGCCCATTGTTTCCATGTACTGTTTAGCCCATTGTTTCCATGTACTGTTTAGCCCATTGTTTCCATGTACTGGTATGCTCATTGCTTCCTGGTACCCGTGTCGAAGTTTCGACACGGGTACCAGGAAACCTGTTTTGTGTTTTTCACAGTGCAGGTTGTACCCTGTATTGTGTTTTTCTTTTCTTACCACTTATGTTTTCCTTTTTGTTTTTTGCGGTTACTGTTACTGTTGCTGTTACTTTTTGTTCTTCTATGTAATGTTCTTTCGTTGGTATACTTCATATGTACTGGATTTCATGGTATTTGTGTTTTCTTGTATTAGTTATATCTATAAAAATAATAAAAAATATATGCGATTATTTCTACTGTATTATCAAGCTCAGGTTCCTCCAACGTGCCAACAACATCACAGTTCAATGAATATGAAATGGTTGTGTCTTTGTAGCTTTCGTAGAATCCAATGTGAACATAAAAAGGCAGGATGAAATTCGTTACTACATGAACTAGCCACGTCGTAAGGTGAAACTCGACAAGGTAACAATTCGGTGACCGTTGTAGAAAGTCAATTCAGCAAAATCACTGTAGTCGTGGTCATGAAAGTATACGAACAGGTACTTGGTTCCTGCCTTGTTTATAATGGCACTTGAGTTTAATTATATTGCCCTCTGACCTAGAATGTACTTACTGATGTGGTTGTTTATGAGAGAGTACTTGGTTATATATATGAGTGAGTGCTGGGCATGTTTATAGTGAGTGCTGGGCATGTTTATGGTGAGTGCAGGGCATGTTTATAGTGAGTGCTGGGCATGTTTATAGTCAGTGCTGGGCATGATTATAGTGAGCACTGAGTATGTTTATAGTGAGTGCTGGGCATGTTTATAGTGAGTGCTGGGCATGTTTATAGTGAGTGCTGGGCATGTTTATAGTCAGTGCTGGGCATGTTTATAGTGAGCACTGAGTATGTTTATAGTGAGTGCTGGGCATGTTTATAGTGAGTGCTGGGCATGTTTATAGTGAGTGTTGGGTATGTTTATAGTGAGTGCTAGGCATGTTTATAGTGAGCGCTGGCATGTTTATAGTGAGTGCTGGGCATGTTTATAGTGAGTGCTGGGCATGTTTATAGTAAGTGCTGGGCATGTTTATAGTGAGTGCTGGGCATGTTTATAGTGAATGCTGGGCATGTTTATAGTGAGTGCTGGGCATGTTTATAGTGAGTGCTGGGTATGTTTATAGTAAGTGCTGGGCATGTTTATAGTAAGTGCTGGGCATGTTTATAGTGAGCGCTGGGCATGTTTATAGTGAGTGCTGGGCATGTTTATAGTGAGCGCTGGGCATGTTTATAGTTAGTGCTGGGTATGTTTATTGTGAGTGCTGGGCATGTTTATAGTGAGTACAAGGTATGTTTATAGTGAGTGCTGGGTATGTTTATAGTGAGTACAAGGTATGTATATAGTGAGTGCTGGGTATGTTTATAGTGAGTGCTGGGTATGTTTATAGTGAGTACAAGGTATGTATATAGTGAGTGCTGGGTATGTTTATAGTGAGTGCTGGGTATGTTTATAGGGAGTACAAGGTATGTATATAGTGAGTGCTGGGTATGTTTATAGTGAGTGCTGGGTATGTTTATAGTGAGTACAAGGTATGTATATAGTGAGTGCTGGGTATGTTTATAGTGAGTACAAGGTATGTATATATAGTGAGTGCTGGGCATGTTTATAGTGAGTGCTGGGTATGTTTTTAATAAATAATGGACCGTAGCCCATCTATTGCAAGTGATGTGCATTCTAAACACCTTAGCACAACGACATAGAATAATCATTAAATAAAAGAGGCCGTCACCTACCTAACTACTCCAATTAAAACTGCAGAAGGCCCATGAGAGGGTCATTCAGTTGTCCTCCTGCGTGTCTCAGTCACGCAGGAGGACAAGATATTATAGGCAGATATTGGCCGGCCTCGCCATAGTGTGACGACTCTGCCAGAGTCTCCAGTCACCGTCAGTGAGATATGGTTGCTCGGCCGCACCTGCTGCCCTGTTCTTGGGGCCGAGATGGAGGAATGGGTCGTGGATGAGATGTGTAATGCTGTGACAAAGAACCCAATTAGAGGTTGAAGGCGATCGTTACTGGTCCCGCAGGAGCGAGGCGCCCGCGCTGGCAGCCGCAGTTCTTTCATGTGAGCTTCTAACCATTATATTCCTATTTTTGTCCATATCCAACTACTGTAAAACCATCAATTCTATACTCATTCATTTCATTTACAATTTGAGTATGCGGAGTTACTAATTCCATACTAATTACTAATACTAATAGTTATTCCATACTAATCCTTTTACGCCAGACTACTGCATACACATTAGTGAATCCATGTATTCTCAACTCTTGTGTTCTCAACCGAGTAATGGAATGGTTAAGTATCCATCTATTGGATATTCAACCATTCCAGACTCGAGCCTTCCATACCTATTCCTTCCAAACCCAGGTAAAGCATTCTACTCCCAACCTTTGTAAACCCAAACACACCCATTCCACCGAGACCCAACTCTCCTGTACCCAGGCCTGCTACACCACACCCTAACGAATCCAACCGATTATTACCCATTATTATTATCTCCTCCTTAACTCCCTTCGTGACCTCTCCAACATTGCAACCATTGCATGACAAACTTTAAAAATTTGTGTAATGCAGTTATTTTGCTAACTTGTAAATTTATATTTGAAACTCAAGATTAACGTCTGAGAAACTAAATTATAATTGGAACATTCTGTCTCAAATATTTGACAAAATACAAAGAAATATACAATACCTAGTTCTCACTAGAACCGTATTTCTCTTAATTATCATAGTTATGACAAGATTTAGACCATCTTCTGTTACCTCTCTGGGAACATTTATTACAAAAAATAATTGCTCTTTAAATAAATGTGCATACAAGGGCTAAGTAATGGTCAGAGAGAACCTATATTGTTGTTCAAATTACATGATTAGTAGCTCTATATAGAGAGCTTTTAATGTTTATGGATCACAGCCATAAATTGAGAGCAAATAAACAAAAATTACTGAATATAATTATGATATTTATTTATATATTTTTAATGCTCTCTATGAGAGAGAATGTCTTCCTGCTTGTCAGTTTCTAAGTCCAAAATTATCGGCCAGATGCTTGGCCAAACTTTGATGTTCTTCGTGATGAACTTTGCATGTGGTATTTGTGTGCCAGTATTTTAATCACTGGGTGGACGACGAGTCACAATAACGAAGTTGAAGATATAATGACCAAACCACACACAATAAGATGGAGAAACGACGACGTTTCGGTCCGTCTTGGACCATTATCAAGACGTATGTGATAAGGGTCCAGGACGGACCGAAACGTCGTCGTATCTCCATCTTCTGATGTGTGGTTTGGTCATCATCACTGGGTGGTTGGCTTCCACCCTCACTACACTATTTCAGAAGGACCGGCTCTTATTCTAAACCCCACTAACGCCTACGGTGTCTAAAAAGTCGGTTTTGATCGCTCAAAGTGTTTGACATGATTTTCAAGCGACGTAACGATAACTCGCTTATACATGTGCCCATCGGGACTCAAGAAAGGTGCCTCTTTAGTGCAGGCGTGGATTAACTTTTTCAGTATACTCTCTGGTATGACAAGTGTATCGTGATCCAGCTTGTACTCCTCTTGACATACCAGAGAGCATACTGAGAAAGTTACTCCAAGCCTGCACTAAAGAGCCACCCTTCTTGAGTCCCGATGGGCACATGTATAAGCAAGTAGATGGGGTCGCAATGGGTTCTCCCATAGGTGTCCTGTTTGCGAGGCTTCTACATGGGTACCATAGAGCAGAAGGGTCTTAGTTGACATGGACTTGAAACCCGCCATATACTGCAGGTATGTTGACGACATTTTTATGCAGGTACCTGATGTCAGACGTCTGCAGCAGCTGAAGGAGGCATTCGAGCAGAACTCGGTGTTAACTTTCACTTACGAGATGCAGAATGGTGGGATGCTGCTCTTTCTAGCTGTAACAGTCACGGAAAGGAATGGTGGATTCCACACTGCAGTATACACTAAGGAAACAAACATAGGAATAGGCATTAATGCCAATAGTGACTGCCCAGACAGGTACAAGAGGAGTGTTGTCAACGCTTACGTCGACCGGGATTTCACTCTCAGCTCTGGAAGTTTTTGACATAGCACCTCACAAAAGGCTGTTACACGAGATGGAGCATCAGGCAAGAGTGAATGGTAAGGTGCTCCAGTGGATAAGGGAGTATCTAAGCAACAGGAAACAGTTAGCAACTGTGACGGGGAGAGGCATCAGAGTGGCGAGATGTCACAGCGGAGTCCCAAAGGGCTCTGTACTTGAATCCATCCTGTTTCTAATATATGTGAACGATCTTCCAGAGGGTATAGATTCATTCCTCTTTATGTTTGCTGATGATGCAAAAAATATGAGAAGAATCAAGACAGTTGATGACAGATAGAGTGTACAGAACGACCTGGACAAACTGGATGAATTGCCTAGAAAATGGCTACTAAAGTTCAACTCAGGAAAGTGTAATGTAATGAAATTAGGAGAAGGGAGCAGAAGGCTGAACATCTACAGAAGGTACCATCTAGGGGGTGATATCCTACAAAATTCAAATAGAGAGAAAGATCTGGGGGTTGATATCACACCGGACCTCTAACCAGAGGCGCACATCAAAAGAATGTCATCAGCAGCATATGCTAGACTTCCCAACATAAGAACTGCCTTTAGTAACTTGTATAAGGAATCGTTCAGGACCTTGTATACCACTTATGTAAGACCAATCCTGGAGTATGCAGCTCCAGCCTGGAGTCCATACCTAGTTAAGCACAAGACAAAGTTAGAGAAGATTCATAAGTATGCCACTAGACTTGTACAGGAACCGAGAGGTAAGTGATACGAGGAAAAGCTAAAGGGTCTAAAACTCACATTCCTGGAAAAACGAAGGGCAACGGGAGACATAATAACCACCTACAAAATTCCCAGGGGTATTGACAGGGTAGACAAAAACAAGCTCTTTAACACGGGTGGAACACGAACAAGGGGACACAGGTGGAAACTTAGTACCCAGATGAGCCACAGGTACATTAGAAAGAATTTTTTTCAATGTCATAGTACTTAACAGATGGAATGCAAAAAGGAGTGATGTGCAGGAGGCTGACTCCATACACATTTTCATTTAAAGATTTGATTGAGCCCGGTAGACTCAGGAATCTGTTTACCAGTTGATTGACAGTTGAGAGGCGGGACCAAAGAGCCAGAGTTCAACACCCGCAAGCACAACTAGGTGAGTACATACACACACACACACACACCTGGTAGAGGGCCTGATAGCCTGGTGGATAGCGCGCAGGACTCGTAATTCTGTGACGCGGGTTCGATTCCCACACCAGGCAGAAACAAATGGGCAAAGTTTCTTTCACCCTGAATGCCCCTGTTACCTAGCAGTAAATAGGTAACTTGGACTTAGTCAGATGTCAAGGGCTGCTTCCTGGGTGTGTGTGTGTGTGGTGTTGAGAAAAAAGTAGTTAGTAAACAGTTGATTGACAGTTCAGAGGCGGGCCGAAAGAGCAAAGCTCAACCCCCGCAAGCACAACTAAGTGAAAACTAGGTGAAACACACACACACAGGAGGTTCCAGGGGGGGTCTTCACAATAGAACAAATAAGGTCACTGCGCTAGGAGAGGTTTCAGTAAATCAGGTGGCCTTGGAAGGATTCGAAATTCCAAGGGATGAGGTCAAGAGGCACATGTTGGACCTGGACGTGAGAAAGGCTGTTGGCCCAGATGGAATCTCACCATGTGTATTGAAAGTGTGTGCACGAGCGCTTTGCTTGCCACTCTCCATAGTGTATAGTAGGTCACTGGAAACGGGAGACCTACCAGAAATATGGAAGACGGCTAATGTAGTCCCAATATACAAAAGGGGTGACAGACAAGAGGCACTGAACTACAGGCCAGTGTCCTTAACTTGTATACCATGCAAGGTGATGGAGAAGATTGAGAGAAAAAACCTAGTAACACATCTGGAGAGAAGGGACTTCGTGACAACCCATCAACATGGGTTCAGGGAGGGTAAATCTTGCCTTACAGGCTTAATAGAATTCTACGATCAGGTGACAAAGATTAAGCAAGAAAGAGAAGGATCGGCTGACTGCATTTTTTTGGATTGTCAGAAAGCCTTTGACACAGTACCCTATATAACGCTAATGCATAAGCTGGAGAAACAGGCAGGAGTAACTGGTAGGGCGCTCCAGTGGATAAGGGAGTACCTAAGCAATAGGAAGCAGAGTTACAGTAAGGGGTGAGACCTCAGACTGGCGTGAAGTCACCAGTGGAGTCCCACGGGGCTCTGTACTCGGTCCTATATTGTTTCTGATGTACGTAAATGATCTCCCAGAGGGTATAGACTCATTCCTCTTCAATGTTTGCTGACGATGCCAAAATTCTGAGAAGGATTAAGACAGAGGAGGACAGCTTGAGGCTTTAAGAAGACCTGGACAAGCTGCAGGAATGGTCGAACAAATGGTTATTAGAGTTTAACCCAAGCAAATGCAATGTAATGAAGATAGGTGAAGGGAACAGACGACCAGATACAAGGTATCATTTGGGAGATGAAATACTTCAAGAGTCAGAGAGAGAGCCTGACGTGATATTAACCTGGGGGTTAATATCACGCCAGATCTGTCCCCTGAAGCTCATATGAAGAGGATAACCTTAGCGGCATATGCCAGGTTGGTCAACATAAGAACGGCCTTTAGAAACTTGTGTAAGGAATCCTTCAGAACTTTGTATACCACATATGTCAGACCAATCCTGGAGTATGCGACTCCAGCATGGAGTCCATATCTAGTTAGTCAAGCATAAGACTAAACTGGAAAAGGTTCTAAGGTTTGCCACCTGACTATTACCCGAACTGAGGGATATGAGCTACGAGGAGAGACTACGGGAATTAAACCCTCTCATGCTCCTCATCCCCCCAAGCCCTCCCTTCCCCAGTATCGCCCACCAAACCTCCCCATCTCACCCCCCACTGGCCACCCCCTCTCACCATCCCCCTTCATGCCTTCTCTTCTCCCACCCCTAAGTGCTCTCTCCTCCACCACCCTCCCCGTTCCCAAACCTCCCAGCCCCACACACCCCTGATCCCTAAGGTCCCCCTCCTTAGGCCCTCCAATTCTGAACCCTCCCTGTTTCCTTGCTTCAAGGGAATCAACAGAAACTGAGGAAGAACAGCAGAGAGTCAGTTTCAGGGTGATGTACTTGAACACTGATGGGATTTCAAGCAAGGCAAGTGAACTAAGGGAAAGAGCACAAGAAGTGAAACCAGATGTAATCGGACTCACAGAAACAAAACTGTGAGGAATCATAATGAATATAGTGTTTCCCCAGGACTACACAGTAATAAGGAAACAAAGGGAAGGTAGGGGAGGAGGCAGAGTGGCCCTACTAATAGGAAAGGAATGGAGTTTCAAGGAAATGGCAATCCTAGGCTGCGAGTGATTCAGAGACTACATAACAGGCACCATGACAATGGGAGAACCAATAATAGTAGTAGCAGTGATATATAACTCTCCACCCAATGACAGAAGACCCAGGCAAGAGTATGACAACAATATGTCAGTTAACACTATAATTGAGAGGGCAGCTTCTGCTGCCTGTAGAAATAGATCCCATCTGCTCATCATGGGGGATTTCCGTCATGGAAGGATACACTTCCTTCACTATATGAAGGATACACTACCAAGGAATCGCATGGAGGTGAGGATACATGGAAAGCCAAACTAATGGAGGTGGCGACAAGAAACTTCATAAGCCAGCAAGTCAGGAACCCCCACAAGGATGAGAAGAAACGATGAACCAGCGAGACTTGACTTAGTCTTCAATCTAAACGACTCCGACATAAGGGATATCGGTTTCGAGGCCACGGAAGGAATGAACAACCCCAGCGTACTAACGTTTGAGTATCTGGTTGAAGAAGGATTAAAGAACTTGAGGAGGGGAACTGAAAACAAGAGGCTGGCATTCCAAAAGGGAAACTATGAGGAGATAAGAAAATTCCTAACAGATATAACATGGGGAAACAGAGCTCAGAAGAACGACGGCTCAAGACATGATGAACTACATCACGCAAAAGTGTAAGGTAGCAGCAGACAAGTTTGCCCGGGTCCAAAAGGAAAAAACGAAATGCAGATAAGAAACCCATGGTTTAACTAGAGATGTGGGTTAAAAAAATAATTAAAAAAATAGTTGTAGTAGAAACAGTTGATTGAAAGTTGAGAGGCGTGCCGAAAGAGCAGAGCTCAACCCCTGCAAGCACAACTAGGTGAATACACACACACACACACATTAGTTTGAGATTACCAGTGGAGATGTAAGGAAGCTTTGCTAGAGTTGGATGTGAAAAAGGTTATAGGCCCGGATGGAATATCGCCATGGACACTAAAGGAAGGAGCAAAAGCACTGTGCCTGCCACTCTCCATGGTGTACAACAAATCACTGGTAACAGGTGAACTGCCAAACATTTGGAAGGAGGCAACGTAATCCTGATATACAAAAAGGGGGATAGACAGGAGGCACTGAACTACAGACCAGTGTCCCTAACTTGCACACCATGCAAGTTATTGGAGAAAATTGTGTGAAAAAAGCTAGTGGAACATCTGGAGCGAAGGAACTATGTGACACAACACCAACATGGTTTCAGGGATGGCAAGTCATGCCACACAGGATTAATTAAATTCTGCGATCAGGCAACAAGCATCAGACAAGAAAAAGCAGGGTGGGCAAACTGCATATTTTTGGATTACCAGAAAGCCTTTGACACAATTCCACACTAGAGACTAGTGCGAAAGCTAGAGATGCAAGCAGGAGTGAAAAGGAAGGTATTCCATTGGATAAGGGACCCAGCAAACACAAATCATCTAGAAAACGTTCGTCTATCTCTTCCCATAGGTGTGGGAATGATTTGCATTGAGAATGGTGCAGGAGAGCCTTTGAGAAACTTTTAATAAAAAAATCCAAACACAAAGGTTTTATAATAAATTGTTTTTCTACAACTATATTGTTCCTAATGTATTACAAATAGTTTTTACATGTTTAAATATAAAATTAATGGTGTTTTTTTGTAAAATTCATTAATAAATTGTGAATGATATTTATTGGCTCAGTGAAACGTTCAAAGTCCATTTAGTTATAATAGGATCAGAAAAAAGTAGTTTTCCAAATTTTCTAAAAATCGCTCTTTTTAACACAATTTGACTCCTTATGCATTCCACTAAACACTAATATCATGTTTAAATATATAATTTATGCATTATTCCCTAAGATAATTAATATAAATTATAAAAGTTGCTGGAAAGTGGTGTGAAAGAATCTGAAAACGTTTTGTTGTCTTATATTGGCGTGTTCTTATTAACTAGAGTGAGTAAGAGTGAGCGAGAGTGGGTAAGAGTGAGTAAGAGTGACTGAGAGTAAGAGTGACTGAAGGTGAGTGAGAGTGCCAGAGAGTGTGTAAGTGTGAGTAAGAGTGAGTAAAAGTAAGAGTGAGTGAGAGTAAGAGTGAGTAAGGGTGAGTATGAGAGTAAGAGTGATTGAGAGCGAGAGTAGGAGTGATTGAGAGTAAGAGTGATTGAGAGTAAGAGTGATTGAGAGTAAGAGTGATTGAGAGTTAGAGTGAGAGTAAGAGTGATTGAGAGTTAGAGTGAGAGTAAGAGTGATTGAGAGTAAGAGTGATTGAGAGTAAGAGTGATTGAGAGTAAGAGTGATTGGGAGTAGGAGTGAGAGTAAGAGTGATTGAGAGTAAGAGTGAGAGTAAGAGTGAGTAAGAGTAAGAATGAGAGTAAGAGTGATTGGGAGTAAGAGTGATTGAGAGTAAGAGTAATTGAGAGTGAGCGAGAGTAAGAGTGATTGAGAGTAAGAGTATGAGTGAGAGAGTGAGTATGAATGGGTAAGGGTGACAGAGTGAGTAAGAGTGACAGAGTAAGAGTAACTGAGAGTAAGAGTGAAAGTGATTATGAGAGTGAGTTAAGAGTGTGAGGTGTGAGCGGGTAACTGCATGGCCAGGGAGGCAGGATGTGTGGTCACAGATAGGCCTAGGCCTCGTGATCTCTAAAGTTGGTTTTTATATATATGTTGGATTTTTTGTCCTGTTTCAAATTATAATTATTTAGCAGGAATGTAATAAGATATTGCACAGTATTAATGTGACAATAATATATGCATTATTTCCTTGATAATCAAACTTGTTGTTCAAAGATAATATACAATCATTGAAGGAAACATTTTGAGAGGGCGAGCTGGCACCACTGGGCTGGTGGTGAGAGAGACACAGGGTTAGTTGTGCTCAGACCTTCAGTGGTGAAGGGTGTGTCCCAGCTGGCCGCCACCAGCCGCCACCCACCGCCACCACCCACCACTGCCACCACCCACCACCACCAGCCGCCACCACCAGCCACCACCACAGCCGCCGCCGCCACCACCACCCACCACCACCACCCATCACCGCCGCCACCACCCATCACCGCCGCCACCACCACCCACCACCACCGCCACCACCCACCACAGCCGCCACAACCCATCACTGCTGCTACCACCACCCACCACCACAGCCGCCACCACCCATCACCGCCGCCGCCACCACCCACCACAGCCGCCACCACCCATCACCGCCACCACCACCACCCACCACCGCCGCCACCACCAGCCGCTACTGCCCGCCACCAGCCGCCATCACCGCCACCACCAGCCGCCACCACCAGCTGCAACCACCAATTACCACCAGCTGCCACCGCCACCAGCCGCCACCACCACTACCAGCCGCCATCACCGCCACCACCAGCCGCCATCAGCTGCCACCGCCACCACCAGCCGCCATCAGCTGCCACCGCCACCACCAGCCGCCATCAGCAGCCACCGCCACCAGCCGCCACCGCCCGCCACCAGCTGCCACCACCACCGCCCGCCATCAGCCGCCACCGCCCGTTGCCACAGTCGCCACCACCAGCCGCCACCAGCTGCCATCACCAGCCGCCACCAGCTGCCATCACCGCCACTACCAGCCACCATCAACTGCCACCGCCACCAGCCGCCACCGCCACCACCAACCGCCACCACCGCCCGCCACCAGCTGCCACCGCCACCACCGCCCGCCACCAGCTGCAACCGCCACCAGCCGCCACTGCCCGCCACCACCAGCCGCCACTGCCCGCCACCACCAGCCGCCCCCAGCTGCCACCGCCCGCCACCAGCCGCCACCGCCAGCCACCACCAACCGCCACAGCCGCCACCAGCTGCCACCGCCCGCCACCACCGCCCGCCATCAGCCATCACAGCCCATTGCCACCTCAAGCCGCCACCGCCCGCCACCACCCACCACAGCCGCCACCACCCATCACAGCCGCCACCGCCCGCCACCACCGCCACTGTCCGCCACCGCCGCCACTGTCCGCCAACGCCAGACACAGCCGCCAATATCCACCACCGCCCGCCACCAGCCGCCATCACCGCCACCACCAGCCGCCACCAGCCGCCACCACCAGCTGCCACCACCAACCACCACCAGCTGCCACTGCCACCAGCCGCCACCACCACTACCAGCCACCATCACCGCCACCACCAGCTGCAATCAGCTGCCACCGCCACCAGCCGCCACCGCCCGCCACCAGCTGCCACCACCACCGTCCGCCATCAGCCGCCACTGCTCGTTGCCACAGTCGCCACCACCAGCCGCCACCAGCTGCCATCACCAGCCGCCACCAGCTGCCATCACCTCCACTACCAGCCACCACCACTGCACGCCACCACCAGCCGCCACCAGCTGCCACCGCCCGCCACCAGACGCCACCGCCAGCCACCACTAGCCGCCACAGCCGCCACCACCGCCACCAGCTGCCACCGCCCGCCACCAGCCGCCACCACCGCCCGCCACCAGCCGCCACCACCGCCCGCCATCAGCCGTCACCGCCCGTTGCCACCTCAAGCCGCCACCGCCAGCCGCCACCACCGCCCGCCACCACCCACCACAGCCGCCACCACCCATCACAGCCGCCGCCGCCCGCCACCACCGCCACTGTCCGCCACCGCCGCCGCTGTCCGCCACCGCCAGACACAGCCGCCAATGTCCGCCACTGTCCGCCATCGCCACCACTGTCCGCCCGCCGCCACTGTCCGCCACCGGCACCACTGTCCGCCCGCCGCCACTGTCCGCCACCGCCACCACTGTCCGCCACCACCACCACTGTCCGCCCGCTGCCTCTGTCCGCCCGCGGCCACTGTCCGCCACCGCTACCACTGTCAGCCACCGCCACCATTGTCCGCCCGCAGCCACTGTCCGCCACAGCCGCCACTGTCCGCCCGCCGCCACTATCCGCCCGCCGCCACTGTCCACCACAGCCACCACAGCCGCCACTGTCCGCCCGCTGCCACAATCCACCACTGTCCGCCACAGCCGCCACTCTCCGCCGTACAGCCTCCCCTCTCTCTGTTCCCCTCTTCTCTTCTTCTCTGTCTCACTCTCTTCTTGTTCTGTCTCTATTTTTCTTATTCTCTCTCTTCTTTTCACACTTCTCTCTCCCTCTCTCTTCCTCTTCTCTCTCTCTCGCTCTCCTCTTCTCTCTCTCTCTCACTCTCTCTTCTTCTCTCTCTCTCTCTCTCTCTCTCTCTCTCTCTCTCTCTCTCTCTCTCTCTCTCTCTCTCTCTCTCTCTCTCTCTCTCTCTCTCTCTCTCTCTCTCTCTCTCTCTCTCTCTCTCTCTCTTTCTCTCTCTCTTCTCTCTCTCTCCTCTATCTTCTCTCTCCTCTATCTTCTCTCTCCTCTCTCTTCTCTCTCCTCTCTCTTCTCTTCTATATATATATATATAATATATATATATATATATATATATATATATATATATATATATATATATATATATATATATATATATATATATATATATATATATATATATATATGTCGTACCTAGTAGCCAGAATGCACTTCTCAGCCTACTATGCAAGGCCCGATTTGCCTAATAAGCCAAGATTTCCTGAATTAATATATTTTCTCAATTTTTTTTCTTATGAAATGATAAAGCTACCCATTTCATTTCCTATGAGGTCAATTTTTTTTATTGGATTTAAAATTAACGTAGATATATGACCGAACCTAACCAACCCTACCTAACCTAACCTAACCTATCTTTATAGGTTAGGTTAGGTTACGTAGCCAGAAAAGTTAGGTTAGGTTAGGTTGGGTAGGTTAGGTTCACGAAAAACCATTATTTCATGAAAACTTGCCTTATTAGGCAAATCGGGCCTTGCATAATAGGCTGAGAAATGCGTTCTGGCTACTAGGTACGACATATATATATATATATATATATATATATATATATATATATATATATATATATATATGTCGTACCTAGTAGCCAGAACTCACTTCTCAGCCTACTATTCAAGGCCCGATTTGCCTAATAAGCCAAGTTTTCCTGAATTAATATATTTACTATAATTTTTTTCTTATGAAATGATAAAGCAACCCTTTTCTCTATGTATGAGGTCAATTTTTTTTTATTGGAGTTAAAATTAACGTAGATATATGACCGAACCTAACCAACCCTACCTAACCTAACCTAACCTATATTTATAGGTAAGGTTAGGTTAGGTAGCCAAAAAAAGCTAGGTTAGGTTAGGTTAGGTAGGTTAGGTAGACGAAAAAACATTAATTCATGAAAACTTGGCTTATTAGGCAAATCGGGCCTTGAATAGTAGGCTGAGAAGTGCGATCTGGCTATTAGGTACGACATATATATATATATATATATATATATATATATATATATATATATATATATATATATATATATATATGTCGTACTTAGTAGCCAGAACGCACTTCTCAGCTTACTATGCAACGCCCAATTTGCCTAATAAGCCAAGTTTTCATGAAATATTTGTTTTTCGACTACCTAACCTACCTAACCTAACCTAACCTAACTTTTTCGGCTACCTAACCTAACCTAACCTATAAAGATAGGTTAGGTTAGGTTAGGTAGGGTTGGTTAGATTCGGTCATATATCTACGTTAATTTTAACTACAATAAAAAAAATTGACCTCATACATAATGAAATGGGTAGCTTTATCATTTCATAAGAAAAAAATTAGAGAAAATATATTAATTCAGGGAAACTTGGCTTATTAGGCAAATCGGGCCTTGCATAGTAGGCTGAGAAGTGCGTTCTGGCTATTAGGTACGACATATATATATATATATATATATATATATATATATATATATATATATATATATATATATATATATATATATATATATGTCGTACCTAGTAGCCAGAACGCACTTCTCAGCCTACTATGCAAGGCCCGATTTGCCTAATAAGCCAAGTTTTCATGAATTAATTGTTTTTCGACGACCTAACCTACCTAACCTAACCTAACCTAACTTTTTTGGCTACCTAACCTAACCTAACCTATAAAGATAGGTTAGGTTAGGTTAGGTAGGGTTGGTTAGGTTCGGTCATATATCTACGTTAATTTTAACTACAATAAAAAAAAATTGACCTCATACATAATGAAATGGGTAGCTTTATCATTTCATAAGAAAAAAATAGAGAAAATACATTAATTCATGAAAACTTGGCTTATTAGGCAAATCAGGCCTTGCATAGTAGGCTGACAAGTGCGTTCTGGCTACTAGGTACGACATATATATATATATATATATATATATATATATATATATATATATATATATATATATATATATATATATATATATATATATATATATATATATATATATAAATATATATATATATATATATATATATATATATATATATATATATATATATATATATATATATATATATATATATATATATATATATATATATATATATATATATATATATATTAGTATATTTTAGTAGCAGTCTTACCTGTAGACATATATTATTAAATATTACCGAAAAAGTAAGATTAATAATTCTAACTTTAATTTTCTCTATGTTTCTTATATTTTTTTTCAGTGTTGATGGTAACTGAAAAATCAATTCTCCAAAATTCATTCTATAGTTGTGCAACTATATTCTATAGTTGAGCAACTATATTCAATAGTTGTGCAACTATATTCTATAGTTGCACAACTATATTCTACCCACTTCAAGACTCCGCACTGTGACGGTGTTCACCCCCTTATAATTCTCCCACGCCTGCAGTAAGAGTCATGTCTACTTTTCCCAAGCGTTCTCTACGTTGCAGGCTACAATTTGATATATGGGAGAGAGTGAAGTGTTCTCGGAGAGCCGAGAAATTTGTGAAATAGTAATATTTTGGCCTGTGGTATAGGCCCTTTAGGGAGCCAAGATGGCGCTTGCCTCCCTGATTTCCCGCTAAAACCGAGTGACGTCAGAGGCACCGGATTGGTCACCGACAGCAATGTGGCACCGGGAGCCAATGAAAACCTCCCGTGGCGAAAGTGACGTCACGAAGGAAGGGGGTCCGGCCAGCGCGCCAAGCTGGCGCCAGCAGTCAGACACGACACGTCATAGAGGTCGGACGTGCGACGGTTGGTCCTGTCAGTTGGACAGTTGTTTCCCGCTCCCGTGGATTTACGCGTCACCTGAAGTCCGCCAGTACTCTGAGAAGTCTTCCCTAGTTCATGTGTTGAACCAGAAGAGGGAATTGACGGTTATTTGAGCAACAAGTGCTCCAGTCAGGTACTGTGCAAGAAGCAGTGAAGCCGTGCAGTGACGTATGTGACGTCTGTGGCAGTTCACCAGTTCGTGACAGCGTAGTGGCTGACAGAGCCACTGGGTAGCCGAGGAAGAGAGGACTATTTGGGAATCCGGACGACTGTAGCTGAGACGTAGGCGACAGCCGTTGTTGGGAGAAGACGACGGCCAGGAGACCGACTCCAACCCTTCAAGAAGTCAGGAAGGAGCACGGACCTGCAGTGAAGAGGGCACGGAGACGACGCGCTAAACGGTGGGACGACGAGAGGCTCTGGTAGGACACGACGACTGTGTCGTGTGGGGGCGTTCCCGACACGAGGACCAGGAGCTACATCTCGACTCTTATCGGAGGATAGGGTGAAGTAGGTGTTTCTAGTTCCCTCCCCATTCCCCTTTAGTTAGCTATATTATTCGG
This sequence comes from Procambarus clarkii, assembly GCF_040958095.1. NCBI lineage: Eukaryota > Metazoa > Arthropoda > Malacostraca > Decapoda > Cambaridae > Procambarus > Procambarus clarkii. The sequence continues at coordinate 6,522,470 of NC_091205.1, read as the reverse complement.
CTATATTATCTAGCCTGAGGATTTTATATGTCGTGAGCAAGTCTCACCCATGTCACGGTAAAGCACCAGTGTGCTAGACAGTACTATCAAGAGTACTTGTAATATTCATGTTGATTATTGGTGTGTACAGGCACCAGGAACAAATGATAAATTTACTGTGTTGTGTATATCTTTCTATAGATTTTGATATGAACATATAGTGGTAAATTATATATAATATTATGCCAGTATTTGGAAGTTAGGCTGTGTGCCCAGAAACTATTTATTTTCCATGTATTGATATTTGATGTATCTGCATTATATATGCTATGTTCATGCAGTGCTTAGCCATTTGTGAATACAGTGAATTATTGCGTTATCGCCCACGAGAGAAAGTACTGAAAATTCCAGTGTTAATAGTTCATAATATATTGTTGAATGAAGAACAATGTTAAGCCATTACAGTGAGTCATTATAGCATTGATTGTAGAAAAGACTGTTTGAGCCTGAGTACAGTGTAACTAAGTAATACGGTTTATTTGTGCCAATATCGAGTGTGCAAGTTTCTAGAAATATTGGAGAATTTAAAGAAACAGCGCGCGTGAATCTAGAAAACAAGCAAAGCTTTCGCGTGAAGAGGCCAGGCGATCAGCAGTTCTTGACACTTGATGAGGAGGGGAGGTGTTGCCACCTAGTGAGTGCATACTTACCGTGGGATCTACCGGCCGCTGCCAGGATCAGTTGATTTATACATCATTGTTTGGCCTTGTGACATCTTTCATACATTTTAAGTAAAATACAAAATTACCATTGTGTTTATATCATCCCCTCCATTGATCTTGTGGCTATATTATACTGGTAAGCATAGAGTGATTGAATTTACTATATGAAGGATACACTACCAAGGAATCGCATGGAGGTGAGGATACATGGAAAGCCAAACTAATGGAGGTGGCGACAAGAAACTTCATAAGCCAGCAAGTCAGGAACCCCCACAAGGATGAGAAGAAACGATGAACCAGCGAGACTTGACTTAGTCTTCAATCTAAACGACTCCGACATAAGGGATATCGGTTTCGAGGCCACGGAAGGAATGAACAACCCCAGCGTACTAACGTTTGAGTATCTGGTTGAAGAAGGATTAAAGAACTTGAGGAGGGGAACTGAAAACAAGAGGCTGGCATTCCAAAAGGGAAACTATGAGGAGATAAGAAAATTCCTAACAGATATAACATGGGGAAACAGAGCTCAGAAGAACGACGGCTCAAGACATGATGAACTACATCACGCAAAAGTGTAAGGTAGCAGCAGACAAGTTTGCCCGGGTCCAAAAGGAAAAAACGAAATGCAGATAAGAAACCCATGGTTTAACTAGAGATGTGGGTTAAAAAAATAATTAAAAAAATAGTTGTAGTAGAAACAGTTGATTGAAAGTTGAGAGGCGTGCCGAAAGAGCAGAGCTCAACCCCTGCAAGCACAACTAGGTGAATACACACACACACACACATTAGTTTGAGATTACCAGTGGAGATGTAAGGAAGCTTTGCTAGAGTTGGATGTGAAAAAGGTTATAGGCCCGGATGGAATATCGCCATGGACACTAAAGGAAGGAGCAAAAGCACTGTGCCTGCCACTCTCCATGGTGTACAACAAATCACTGGTAACAGGTGAACTGCCAAACATTTGGAAGGAGGCAACGTAATCCTGATATACAAAAAGGGGGATAGACAGGAGGCACTGAACTACAGACCAGTGTCCCTAACTTGCACACCATGCAAGTTATTGGAGAAAATTGTGTGAAAAAAGCTAGTGGAACATCTGGAGCGAAGGAACTATGTGACACAACACCAACATGGTTTCAGGGATGGCAAGTCATGCCACACAGGATTAATTAAATTCTGCGATCAGGCAACAAGCATCAGACAAGAAAAAGCAGGGTGGGCAAACTGCATATTTTTGGATTACCAGAAAGCCTTTGACACAATTCCACACTAGAGACTAGTGCGAAAGCTAGAGATGCAAGCAGGAGTGAAAAGGAAGGTACTCCATTGGATAAGGGACCCAACAAACACAAATCATCTAGAAAACGTTCGTCTATCTCTTCCCATAGGTGTGGGAATGATTTGCATTGAGAATGGTGCAGGAGAGCCTTTGAGAAACGTTTAATAAAAAAATCCAAACACAAAGGTTTTATAATAAATTGTTTTTCTACAACTATATTGTTCCTAATGTATTACAAATAGTTTTTACATGTTTAAATATAAAATTAATGGTGTTTTTTTGTAAAATTCATTAATAAATTGTGAATGATATTTATTGGCTCAGTGAAACGTTCAAAGTCCATTTAGTTATAATAGGATCAGAAAAAAGTAGTTTTCCAAATTTTCTAAAAATCGCTCTTTTTAACACAATTTGACTCCTTATGCATTCCACTAAACACTAATATCATGTTTAAATATATAATTTATGCATTATTCCCTAAGATAATTAATATAAATTATAAAAGTTGCTGGAAAGTGGTGTGAAAGAATCTGAAAACGTTTTGTTGTCTTATATTGGCGTGTTCTTATTAACTAGAGTGAGTAAGAGTGAGCAAGAGTGGGTAAGAGTGAGTAAGAGTGACTGAGAGTAAGAGTAAGAGTGACTGCAGGTGAGTGAGAGTGCCAGAGAGTGTGTAAGTGTGAGTAAGAGTGAGTAAAAGTAAGAGTGAGTGAGAGTAAGAGTGAGTAAGGGTGAGTATGAGAGTAAGAGTGATTGAGAGTGAGAGTAGGAGTGATTGAGAGTAAGAGTGATTGAGAGTAAGAGTGATTGAGAGTAAGAGTGATTGAGAGTTAGAGTGAGAGTAAGAGTGATTGAGAGTTAGAGTGAGAGTAAGAGTGATTGAGAGTAAGAGTGATTGAGAGTAAGAGTGATTGGGAGTAGGAGTGAGAGTAAGAGTGATTGAGAGTAAGAGTGAGAGTAAGAGTGAGTAAGAGTAAGAATGAGAGTAAGAGTGATTGGGAGTAAGAGTGATTGAGAGTAAGAGTAATTGAGAGTGAGCGAGAGTAAGAGTGATTGAGAGTAAGAGTATGAGTGAGAGAGTGAGTATGAATGGGTAAGGGTGACAGAGTGAGTAAGAGTGACAGAGTAAGAGTAACTGAGAGTAAGAGTGAAAGTGATTATGAGAGTGAGTTAAGAGTGTGAGGTGTGAGCGGGTAACTGCATGGCCAGGGAGGCAGGATGTGTGGTCACAGATAGGCCTAGGCCTCGTGATCTCTAAAGTTGGTTTTTATATATATGTTGGATTTTTTGTCCTGTTTCAAATTATAATTATTTAGCAGGAATGTAATAAGATATTGCACAGTATTAATGTGACAATAATATATGCATTATTTCCTTGATAATCAAACTTGTTGTTCAAAGATAATATACAATCTTTGAAGGAAACATTTTGAGAGGGCGAGCTGGCACCACTGGGCTGGTGGTGAGAGAGACACAGGGTTAGTTGTGCTCAGACCTTCAGTGGTGAAGGGTGTGTCCCAGCTGGCCGCCACCAGCCGCCACCCACCGCCACCACCCACCACTGCCACCACCCACCACCACCAGCCGCCACCACCAGCCACCACCACAGCCGCCGCCGCCACCACCACCCACCACCACCACCCATCACTGCCGCCACCACCCATCACCGCCGCCACCACCACCCACCACCACCGCCACCACCCACCACAGCCGCCACAACCCATCACTGCCGCTACCACCACCCACCACCACAGCCGCCACCACCCATCACCGCCACCGCCACCATCCACCACAGCCGCCACCACCCATCACCGCCGCCACCACCACCCACCACCGCCGCCACCACCAGCCGCCACCACCAGCCGCTACTGCCCGCCACCAGCCGCCATCACCGCCACCACCAGCCGCCACCACCAGCTGCAACCACCAATTACCACCAGCTGCCACCGCCACCAGCCGCCACCACCACTACCAGCCGCCATCACCGCCACCACCAGCCGCCATCAGCTGCCACCGCCACCACCAGCCGCCATCAGCAGCCACCGCTACCACCAGCCGCCATCAGCAGCCACCGCCACCAGCCGCCACCGCCCGCCACCAGCTGCCACCACCACCGCCCGCCATCAGCCGCCATCGCCCGTTGCCACAGTCGCCACCACCAGCCGCCACCAGCTGCCATCACCGCCACTACCAGCCACCATCAACTGCCACCGCCACCAGCCGCCACTGCCACCACCAACCGCCACCACCGCCCGCCACCAGCTGCCACCGCCACCACCGCCCGCCACCAGCTGCAACCGCCACCAGCCGCCACTGCCCGCCACCACCAGCCGCCCCCAGCTGCCACCGCCCGCCACCAGCCGCCACCGCCAGCCACCACCAACCGCCACAGCCGCCACCAGCTGCCACCGCCCGCCACCAGCCGCCACCACCGCCACCACCGCCCGCCATCAGCCGTCACAGCCCATTGCCACCTCAAGCCGCCACCGCCCGCCACCACCCACCACAGCCGCCACCACCCATCACAGCCGCCACCGCCCGCCACCACCGCCACTGTCCGCCACCGCCGCCACTGTCCGCCAACGCCAGACACAGCCGCCAATATCCACCACCGCCCGCCACCAGCTGCCATCACCAGCCGCCACCAGCTGCCATCACCTCCACTACCAGCCACCACCACTGCCCGCCACCACCAGCCGCCACCAGCTGCCACCGCCCGCCACCAGACGCCACCGCCAGCCACCACCAGCCGCCACAGCCGCCACCACCCGCCACCAGCCGCCACCACCGCCCGCCACCAGCCGCCACCACCGCCACCACCGCCCGCCATCAGCCGTCACCGCCCGTTGCCACCTCAAGCCGCCACCGCCAGCCGCCACCACCGCCCGCCACCACCCACCACAGCCGCCACCACCCATCACAGCCGCCGCCGCCCGCCACCACCGCCACTGTCCGCCACCGCCGCCACTGTCCGCCACCGCCAGACACAGCCGCCAATGTCCGCCACTGTCCGCCATCGCCACCACTGTCCGCCCGCCGCCACTGTCCGCCACCGCCACCACTGTCCGCCCGCCGCCACTGTCCGCCACCGCCACCACTGTCCGCCACCACCACCACTGTCCGCCCGCTGCCTCTGTCCGCCCGCGGCCACTGTCCGCCACCGCTACCACTGTCAGCCACCGCCACCATTGTCCGCCCGCAGCCACTGTCC
>NC_091205.1:6447279-6514779 GCF_040958095.1 Procambarus clarkii | reverse complement strand
TGTGGTATAGGCCCTTTAGGGAGCCAAGATGGCGCTTGCCTCCCTGATTTCCCGCTAAAACCGGGTGACGTCAGAGGCACCGGATTGGTCACCGACAGCAATGTGGCACCGGGAGCCAATGAAAACCTCCCGTGGCGAAAGTGACGTCACGAAGGAAGGGGGTCCGGCCAGCGCGCCAAGCTGGCGCCAGCAGTCAGACACGACACGTCATAGAGGTCGGACGTGCGACAGTTGGTCCTGTCAGTTGGACAGTTGTTTCCCGCTCCCGTGGATTTACGCGTCACCTGAAGTCCGCCAGTACTCTGAGAAGTCTTCCCTAGTTCATGTGTTGAACCAGAAGAGGGAATTGACGGTTATTTGAGCAACAAGTGCTCCAGTCAGGTACTGTGCAAGAAGCAGTGAAGCCGTGCAGTGACGTATGTGACGTCTGTGGCAGTTCACCAGTTCGTGACAGCGTAGTGGCTGACAGAGCCACTGGGTAGCCGAGGAAGAGAGGACTATTTGGGAATCCGGACGACTGTAGCTGAGACGTAGGCGACAGCCGTTGTTGGGAGAAGACGACGGCCAGGAGACCGACTCCAACCCTTCAAGAAGTCAGGAAGGAGCACGGACCTGCAGTGAAGAGGGCACGGAGACGACGCGCTAAACGGTGGGACGACGAGAGGCTCTGGTAGGACACGACGACTGTGTCGTGTGGGGGCGTTCCCGACACGAGGACCAGGAGCTACATCTCGACTCATATCGGAGGATAGGGTGAAGTAGGTGTTTCTAGTTCCCTCCCCATTCCCCTTTAGTTAGCTATATTATTCGGCTATATTATCTAGCCTGAGGATTTTATATGTCGTGAGCAAGTCTCACCCATGTCACGGTAAAGCACCAGTGTGCTAGACAGTACTATCAAGAGTACTTGTAATATTCATGTTGATTATTGGTGTGTACAGGCACCAGGAACAAATGATAAATTTACTGTGTTGTGTATATCTTTCTATAGATTTTGATATGAACATATAGTGGTAAATTATATATAATATTATGCCAGTATTTGGAAGTTAGGCTGTGTGCCCAGAAACTATTTATTTTCCATGTATTGATATTTGATGTATCTGCATTATATATGCTATGTTCATGCAGTGCTTAGCCATTTGTGAATACAGTGAATTATTGCGTTATCGCCCACGAGAGAAAGTACTGAAAATTCCAGTGTTAATAGTTCATAATATATTGTTGAATGAAGAACAATGTTAAGCCATTACAGTGAGTCATTATAGCATTGATTGTAGAAAAGACTGTTTGAGCCTGAGTACAGTGTAACTAAGTAATACGGTTTATTTGTGCCAATATCGAGTGTGTGCAAGTTTCTAGAAATATTGGAGAATTTAAAGAAACAGCGCGCGTGAATCTAGAAAACAAGCAAAGCTTTCGCGTGAAGAGGCCAGGCGATCAGCAGTTCTTGACACTTGATGCGGAGGGGAGGTGTTGCCACCTAGTGAGTGCATACTTACCGTGGGATCTACCGGCCGCTGCCAGGATCAGTTGATTTATACATCATTGTTTGGCCTTGTGACATCTTTCATACATTTTAAGTAAAATACAAAATTACCATTGTGTTTATATCATCCCCTCCATTGATCTTGTGGCTATATTATACTGGTAAGCATAGAGTGATAACAATAAGTACCTGCCTGATTCCTGATCTTTTGAGTGTGACCTTGCCAAGGCTACCACTAATTCCACCCGTCCACTGAGGTGTTACTGGCCACCTAAAACACCAGTTAGCGACCTTGTGAATCACCGTAGAGCCCGATTGTTGGGGAGGGCACATGACAGTCAAGTGAATGAGTCGTGTTCCCTCAGAATGGAAGCAAGTCGACGAAGAACTCTGTAGGGTAAGGCAGGTCCTAGTCAACAACGGCTTCTCCAATGGTTTCGTGGAAGACATCATAAGAAGGAAAGTGAAACGCCATGCAACCTCTGAAGAGACAACTAACACAACACCTGTACCCCCTATTAGACTATTTTACAGGAACTTCTTTTCCACAGCCCATAAAACGGAGGAAAGGGTCCTGAAAGATATTGTCAGTAGAAACGTTATCCCTACAGACAAAAATCAGAGGATACAACTGACGATTTACTATAAAAGCAGAAAAACGGCCAGCCTACTCATGAGAAACTCCCCAGACACAAAGCAGAACGCGTTAAAAGAGACCAACGTCGTCTATGCCTTCAAATGCCCTCTTGGGGACTGTAAGCTCCAGAAAACCCAGTATATAGGCAAGACAACAACATCTCTTTCTAGGCGTTTAACGATGCATAAGCAACAGGGCTCCATTAAGGAACATATAATCTTTTCCCACAACCAAACCATCGCCAGAGAAATCCTAGTAAACAACACAGAAATCAACGATAGATACAGCGATAGCAGGCGGCTTGACATCTGTGAGGCACTACACATCAAGAAGTCAACACCAGCAATCAACAGCCAATTAATGCACAACTATATTTTACCCACCTCAAGACTCCGCTCCAATATAGAAGCTTCAAGAAATATGGACCTATAGGCTTTCTACAATCACTTCCATTCAATACCCATTGTTTCGTGTTCTGTCTTGTGTTTAGGAATTTAATACCCTATTAATACCACCTCACCCCATCCACCTCACTCAAATGTAGATATAAACAAATCGAAGATGTGTAAGTTCTATTCAGTTGTGTATGTGTAAACTAAAGTCTTTGAAAATGTAATAAGTTTTACGAAACGCGCTCAAGTGTCGTGTCAGACTAGAAATAAAAATGAATTTTGGAGAATTGATTTTTGAATTACCACCAACAGTGGTAATTACTTTTTTCTTATCTTACTTTTTGTTACTTACTAAATCTTACTTACTAAAAAATCTTACTTTTTCGGTCATATTTATATATATATATATATATATATATATATATATATATATATATATATATATATATATATATATATATATATATATGTATATATATATATATATATGTATATATATATATATATATATATATATATATATAAATATATATATATATATATATATATATATATATATATATATATATATATATATATATATATATATATATATATATATATATATATATATATATATATATATATATGTCGTACCTAGTAGCCAGAACGCACTTCTCAGCCTACTATGCAAGGCCCGATTTGCTTAATAAGCCAAATTTTCCTGAATTAATATATTTTCTCTAATTTTTTTCTTATGAAATGATAAAGCTACCCATTTTATTATATATGAGGTCAGTTTTTTTTATTGGAGTTAAAATTTACGTAGATATATGACCAAACCTAACCAACCCTACCTAACCTAACCTAACCTATCTTCATAGGCTAGGTTAGGTTAGGTAGCAGAAAAAGTTAGGTTAGGTTAGGTTAGGTAGGTTAGGTAGTCGAAAAACAATTAATTCATGAAAACTTGGCTTATTAGGCAAATCGGTCCTTGCATAATAGGCTGAGAAGTGCGTTCTGGCTACTAGGTACGACATATATATATTTATATCTATATATATATATATATATATATATATATATATATATATATATATATATATATATATATATATATATATATATATATATATATGACAATGTCAGACCACGGAGGAAAAATGAAACAGGAAATTTCCTTAAGTACTTTCGTATATTAAATACATCTTCAGAAGGTCATTTTACAGATCGAGTGATGGGTATAAATAGGCAGGAGAGAGTGGTGAAGTAAGGTGAGGTACAATACTTGGACAACGCAGAAGGCCCATTGGCCCATCAGATGCACCCAATTGGCCCATCCGATGTAGCCCAATGGCCCATCTGATACAGCAGACATACAAGCATAATGCATAGGTAATTATAACATAAAGAGGTAAATATATACAATAAATTAGTGAGACAATTTATAAAATTAGTTTGTCTCACTAATTTATTGTATATATTTACCTCTTTATGTTATAATTACCTATGCATTATGCTTGTATGTCTGCTGTATCAGATGGGCCATTGGGCTACATCGGATGGGCCAATTGGGTGCATCTGATGGGCCAATGGGCCTTCTGCGTTGTCCAAGTATTGTACCTCACCTTACTTCACCACTCTCTCCTGCCTATTTATACCCATCACTCGATCTGTAAAATGACCTTCTGAAGATGTATTTAATATACGAAAGTACTTAAGGAAATTTCCTGTTTCATTTTTCCTCCGTGGTCTGACATTGTCACATTCTTAATCACGTGTTTATTTTCGTGATATACACACACATATATATATATATATATATATATATATATATATATATATATATATATATATATATATATATATATATATATATATATATATATATATATATATATATATATATATTAGTATATTTTGGTAGCAGTCTTTCCTGTAGATATATATTATTAAATATGACCGAAAAAGTAAGATTAATAATTCTAACACGAATTTTCTCATTATTTCTTATATTTCTTTTCACTGTTGATGGTAACTAAATAGGACCCTTGCAGTTACTTCCATTCTTCCCTTTAACTTACAAAATATTATACCCATTGTTTCGTGTTCTGTCTTGTGTTGAAAGTTTGTTTTCACCTCATTCAAAACTGTTGTAACATATCACCTCACCCAAATGCAGGTATAAAATCGAAGCTGTTTAAACTGTTTAGTTTAGTTGTGTGTGTAAACTAAAGTCTTTGAAAATGTAATAAGTTATTACGAAACGCGTTCAAGTGTTGCGTCAGACTAGAAATAAAAATGAATTTTGGAGAATTGGTTTTTCAGTTACCATCAACAGTGAAAAGAAATATATGATATATTGAGAAAATTCGTGTTAGAATTATTAATCTTACTTTTTCGGTCATATTTAATAATATATAAATATATATATATATATATATATATATATATATATATATATATATATATATATTGGTGTATACTGGCAGCAGGTTTTCTTTCAAACATGTTTCATTGAATATGACCGCATATTCTGTATTTATTATTTTCTGGTTTAGGGCTTCTATCCCTCTAACTATTTTCTTAGCATCAGGGCTTAATTGAAATAGGAGTTCTCCAAAACTCATTTTCGTACTTTTAAGGTGAAGAAAAGAAGTGATTTACTATAGAGTGTATTTACACTTATTTGTATAATTTGCACGACGTTTCGAACCTCCATGGTTCATTCTCAAGTGATCAGATCTTACAATACTAGTTGATTTTATACCCGCATTAGGTCAGGTGATAATACAATGAAGGTGAAAAACATGGGGGGATACATAAGTGAGGTGAAGCATAGAGGCTGCAGAAGGCGTATTGGCCCATACGAGGCATCTCCTATCCGAACACAAAGATTAATCCAGTGTAATTGGCCTGTTATGTTGGACATTGTCTTCTGTGTTGGTATCGCTATGTTCTTGTCTTGTCCTTACTCTCATGGTTGGTAGAGTAAATAGTTCCGTGATTTGGGTGTTCATGGTAGGTCGCTCTATTCTTATGTGAATTGCCTCAAGAATTTGTAATCTTCTTGAATCTTGGGTTTTGTCTATTATGCAAGTATTCTTGTTCAACATTTCTCTTGTTAGAGTAATGTCATGGGCTTGTCTCATGTGATTCCTAGGGGCACCAGACGGTATGACGTCGACCAAGCTGACGAGGCGTTTGACATGCCATCTTCAATCTGGTGCCCCTAGGAATCACATGAGACAAGCCCATGACATTACTCTAACAAGAGAAATGTTGAACAAGAATACTTGCATAATAGACAAAACCCAAGATTCAAGAAGATTACAAATTCTTGAGGCAATTCACATAAGAATAGAGCGACCTACCATGAACACCCAAATCACGGAACTATTTACTCTACCAACCATGAGAGTAAGGACAAGACAAGAACATAGCGATACCAACACAGAAGACAATGTCCAACATAACAGGCCAATTACACTGGATTAATCTTTGTGTTCGGATAGGAGATGCCTCGTATGGGCCAATACGCCTTCTGCAGCCTCTATGCTTCACCTCACTTATGTATCCCCCCATGTTTTTCACCTTCATTGTATTATCACCTGACCTAATGCGGGTATAAAATCAACTAGTATTGTAAGATCTGATCACTTGAGAATGAACCATGGAGGTTCGAAACGTCGTGCAAATTATACAAATAAGTGTAAATACACTCTATAGTAAATCACTTCTTTTCTTCACCTTAAAAGTACGAAAATGAGTTTTGGAGAACTCCTATTTCAATTAAGCCCTGATGCTAAGAAAATAGTTAGAGGGATAGAAGCCCTAAACCAGAAAATAATAAATACAGAATATGCGGTCATATTCAATGAAACATATATATATATATATATATATATATATATATATATATATATATATATATATATATATATATATATATATATATACAACTTTAGAACACTTTCCCACCAGGAGACTCGAACCCTAGCCAGCACAGAAGCCTTCCAGCAACTGGCATAACAGGTACGCCTTAACCCTCTTCACCACCTGCTCAGACCCTTAAAAGAGATGGTAATTTCGGAGTATTTAAATACACCAAAGATCAACACCTCCCAAGAGCACTAGAGCAAGTGAGGGGTCATTTAGACGTTAATTTCATCAATGATGAAATTAACGTCTAAATGACCCCTCACTTGCTCTAGTGCTCTTGGGAGGTGTTGATCTTTGGTGTATTTAAATACTCCGAAATTACCATCTCTTTTAAGGGTCTGAGCAGGTGGTGAAGAGGGTTAAGGCGTACCTGTTATGCCAGTTGCTGGAAGGCTTCTGTGCTGGCTAGGGTTCGAGTCTCCTGGTGGGAAAGTGTTCTAAAGTTGTATACTTCACTCTCGTGTTTAGGAGAGTTGTGCCTTATATATATATATATATATATATATATATATATATATATATATATATATATATATATATATATATATATATATATATATATGTCGTACCTAGTAGCCAGAACGCACTTCTCAGCCTACTATGCATGGCCCGATTTGCCTAATAAGCCAAGTTTTCATGAATTAATTGTTTTTCGGCTACCTAACCAAACCTAACCTATAAAGATAGGTTAGGTTAGGTTAGGTAGGGTTGGTTAGGTTCGGTCATATATCTACGTTAATTTTAACTCCAATAAAAAAAAATTGACCTCATACATAATGAAATGGGTTGATTTATCATTTCATAAGAAAAAAATTAGAGAAAATATATTAATTCAGGAAAACTTGGCTTATTAGGCAAATCGGGCCTTGAATAGTAGGCCAAAAAGTGAGTTCTGGCTACTAGGTACGACATATATATATATATATATATATATATATATATATATATATATATATATATATATATATATATATATATATATATATATATATATATATATATATATGTCGTACCTAATAGCCAGAACGCACTTCTATGCCTACTATTCAAGGCCCGATTTGCCTAATAAGCCAAGTTTTCATGAATTAATATATTTTCTCTAATTTTTTTCTTATGAAATGATAAAGCTACCCATTTCATTATGTATGAGGTCAATTTTTTTTTATTGGAGTTAAAAATAACGTAGATATATGACCGAACCTAACCAACCCTACCTAACCTAACCTATCTTTATAGGTAAGGTTAGGTTAGGTAGCCGAAAAAGGTAGGTTAGGTTAGGTTAGGTAGTCGAAAAACAATTAATTCATGAAAACTTGGCTTATTAGGCAAATCGGGCCTTGAATAGTAGGCATAGAAGTGCGTTCTGGCTATTAGGTACGACATATATATATATATATATATATATATATATATATATATATATATATATATATATGCGGAAAATCCACAGAGAAATATGAAATGAGGTGAACGTTTCGGCTTGTTAAAGCCTTTGTCAACACCAGATTGACTAAGGAGAAGAGAGAAGGGGAAGGATATATAGGCCGACACCTGACCAACCCATCCCTAGGGTTGGTCAGGTGTAATTAACCAAAAACAGGTATAACTTAGCTTAGAATGGTCAAAGAGGATTAAGCGGTCAGAGAATAAGGATGAAAGAATAAAGAAAATCCTCATGAACACACAATATATGAATATACAATTATAATTGTATATTCATAATTGTATATATGTAGACATTGTAAGCCTCTCTATCAGAGTTGTTTCTTAAACTGTTGTGCAATATTATAACTTAAAAATGGATCAAGTTTGTACATTCCAGTACTAACATTAAGAAGATTTGGACACTGACTGATTAGAGCAGACTCAATCAAATTCCGTTCCACGAAATCCCCACAATTGGTAATGCTTTTTGCCCCATTCCAGTTAATATTGTGATCGCATAAACTCGTATGTAGATACAATGCATTAGACGTTTGGGCAGTTCTAATACTATAAGCATGTTGTGACAACCGCAATTGCAAGGACTTTCCTGTTTGTCCATGTTACGAACCCGGATCCAGGGTCCGAGCTCGGAGCAGTGACCACCGCGCCATCTGTGGGTCAGCTCCCGAAACCCCCTCCAATCGGACGACGACACCTGGTGAGGATGGCGTGAACTGGCCACAAGGGCCAGTTTCCAGTCCCGTTCAGCGCTCCACACAGCCGCTGCTGACCTCTGGTGAGGTGGTGCTCAGACTACAACGCCATCTATGAAGTGGATGTGTCGGGCGTTTGTGTCTGAGCCTGTAAGTGAGGTGTTTTAGTGTGTGCCAGTTATTGATGACGTGTCTGCTTACAGAGTTGACCTGGGACCGCTATGTTGGAAGTTGAGTCAGTCTACCCGAGGCAGCCGTCTCCGAACCTTGAGCTTTACTGCAGCAGTTGCGAAGTCGCCCCCCCTGGAAGAACACAGTGGTGTGTTAACCTGCCAGTGGAGTGGCAGTAAAAGGTTTACCCGGGACCGACTGTTGGAGACGATCGTCCACTGGGGTATTGAGGACGGGAGAGTGATTTGTGGTGTCACACGAGGCTCCTGTCCAGGGCGTTCCCCTTATATCGTTCGTGGAGTGGCCTGACCAGCCTTGCTGTTCCGGAACCTGCCAGCAGACCAGCTGGACGTGTGGTTGATGGCCTCCACGGCGGTGCCCCCAGTGGACCTGTGTTTTGGCTGACCTGTGGCCAGGGTAGGCTCAACTTCGCAGAGAATTCGTTGTGTGGCCACGAAAGCACCGAGGACTCAGCACCGAGAAGAGAGAGCGAGGATCCATAGTCTCCAGCAGAAGACTACAGTTTAATCCCCTTGTATAGTGTTAATACCCCTCCCCCTGTGTAACCTTTTTACATATTATTTATTGGTGGCGGACATTATATTATATTAAGTTCTTAACTTTCTTTCCCTTCACCCTTTAAGTTACTTGCGTCACGGATCGCATCCCTTGAAAGCCTCTACTGGCTTGGGGTCGGATACAACTATCTCTAACAACATCAGAGTAAGAACCCTGTTGCGTCCCGAGAGGGCCGTAACAGTCCAAGGTACACAGAATCACAATCATTGCAGGGAATCGAATACACACAACCTGCTATATCAGGGGAGTTTTTTATTAAATTGGATTTGATCGTACTATTAGTGAACAAAACTCCCCTGATACAGCAGGTTGTGTGTATTCGATTCCCTGCAATGATTGTGATTCTGTGTACCCCTCCTATTTTGTTGGGAGTTATTCTTAAATACATTAGTCTTTGGACTTTTAATAACATAAAAACATCTCATTTGAATTAACTTAATTATCAGAATCAAAATATAGTAAATGTGACAATTCTATCATTATTGACATCTGGACAAAGTGAGCCAAGGCGTCAGTGGTGGTGAAGAGGTTAGCCATTGCTTGTTAAGACCAGAGGCGCTGTGGAGCAAATTCAGCTTATATAATTCTCTTGGACGAAGTGTTATGGAGACCAAATTAGTGATCAACCATCATCAACATGCTGTCAACATAAACAAGGGAAGTGTCTTACCGAAACCCGTTTATCTAATCATTTCTGGCCAGTTAATGATAGGTAGATAAAGGGCGATCCGGTTAGCATGAGAAAGAGCCTCTAAATACAGGTAATTAAGCCTTGGTCCTTGTCTTATATAATATACAGTGTTTTCTCTGATATAGCTGTCATATATTAGGATTCCGGCTTTACAGCTAGTGCCCTTTGACAGGATCAAGAAGAGGAAGCAAGAATTAATCTTGGTACATCAGTTACTTGGGTGATGGAAGCTAGCTTCTCACAAGGATAATTTGGTTGTCTACATCCTAGTTATACCTGGTGGACTAAGCCTACCATACAATAAGATAAGGCACCTCATCAATTTATATACTAATATATGTAGTTTAATACTGTAGTTTGATTGGCTGCATATATATATAAATTTAATATAAACCCCCTTAATGTGTAAGGATCGATTTGAGAGAAATACTGCAAAAATACAGTCCACTTAACATCATAATAATTGCTATCGAAATATATAAATTAACGTAATATAAATTCATATTAATTAAATAAATATAAATCTTACAGGTCGGTTCCCACAAACCTCAAGGTTAGGTAACCCCACTGCAGTTTTAAAAATATTAGAAATTTCGGAAATCTGACTCATAAGCCTGATTTTTAAGCCGAATGCTAGCTCACTGCACATATCTGGAGTTGCAATATATGAATTGTTATACCGAAAATATGGCAAATTAGTGAAAAGGCTATGGGTCAAATTTTATGTAAACCCCCCCACAGTTTTCAAAATATGGAAAATATCGGAAATCTGACTCATGAGCGTTATTTTTGAGCCAAATTCTGGCTCACTGCACGTATTGTGAGTTGTAAATTACGACTTCTTATACCGAAAATATGGCAAATAAGAGAAAACTGCAATGGACAAATTTTACCCAAATCCCCCCCCCCCCCCTTGTTGGAAATTTTCCAATACTAAATTATAACTACAATATTATTGTATTATAATACATCATCATTGTATTAACCCATAGTAATTACTAACACTACTAATATGTAGAATTATTCAATTAATGTTTCTATTACAAAACAATATATTTGCCAAAATCTTCCTAGTCAGAGTGACGACGTGAGGAACGATAGGAAAAAACATGAATCTCTCCACATTTAGTTGCATGTAAACAGAGTTTAGTTAATTACATTTCTTTACTAAGGATAATCGTTTATTTACTGGAATTTTAACATAGCATATTACTGCTTACTGAATTCGTTCATTTAAGAGTATTAATAACTACAGTGGAAAATACTGTAGTATAAAGTAATTCATATAATAATTCTTAACGCAGTCTTAATCATCTGACTTGCATTGTGCAAAAATATATTGCACTTTAATAGATTTATTAGTGACATAAGCACTTGTCACCAGTCCTTCAGTTCCCCAAATAATTAATAGTAAACCAAATTGGTTTAGTCCTGGATCACTATGAGCGTCTCTGCGCATGCGTGATCGGGCGTCTGGGCATGAAGGAGACGTTCTTCGAGCATATGGCTCCGCCACTGTTATGACCCTTGACCTCTGGGTATGGTGCTTCTGTTTTGCAGTTGTAAAAAATATATAATGATACAGCCTTGCCTACTAAAAGTGTCTAGGGTAAAAAATTCAATTGCTTACTCAACAAAGCAATATACTTAAAGTAAGGGTAACAAAGAACATACAAACATATAAAAGGAAATACAGGCAGCCAAAAATATTTATACACCAGAAAACAATACAACAATATCATTATATAAGCACTGATCACTATTTTAAAACTTAAATAGATAGATGGGTATGCACATAATGGTCTAACCAGGAAATTAGCTATGTTACTAAACAATAAACATGTACCACAGACTTATCTCAACAACATGTCCACGCCAGCCAGCTCCACCCACGCGACTGGCGTTGCTGGAGCATGCACAACATGGGGTCAACAAGTTACCAACTAAAACCCACATAAAACCTTTAGATACTCTGCTATCAGAGAATAATACATTAGAATATAATAATAACTAACTTTTATGCCTATAACACTGCTAAGGTGTAAATGAGAAATTAAGTACAATCAGTAAACAGGAATAATTACAGGGGGTGAATCAGTGACGCTAGCTTGATACACTGCACGCATACTGGAACATCCCAAATATGGTCATCCCCCCATGAGACGCCACGGTCTCCCCCCCCCTCTACCCCCACAGGAATGAACATGCAATAGCATTAACAAAATATTAAATACAGGCACATTACAGCATGCTATATTTAAATCAAACATATATATACTAGAACACAACTGGATACAATGTTTTATTTAAATAACTGAGGAAAAAAATAATGGACATACATATTTATCATTATAATGTTAGAATCAAATATATGGATTCGTAACAGCCCTCCCTGTCCTTAAAAAACTGACATTAACTGAAGGTTAATTTAATTTTTTTACTACATGAGGGTATAGCATTGAGTACTCCAACAACACATAATCAATGTATAAAACAATCAATTAAATGAAACATGAAATAACCAAAAGGTAAAGACATCCTCATGTATAGAACAATTCACATTAGGGCATTGCAATGGGGAATCCCCTGGATAAGGTATCAGCAATTACATTTTGCCTTCCAGGAATATGTCTAATTACTATGTTGAACTCTTGTAAAATCAAAGACCTAAGAATTCTTTGGTTCTTACACTTCATGGAGTTAATGAATGTCAGGGGATTATGATCAGTGTATATGACAAATTGATTACCTGACAGGTATGTTTCAAATTTCTTAATCGCCAAAATCAAATAAAGAGCTTCCTTCTCTACCACAGAATAATTAGTTTGTGCCTTATCAAATTTAAGAGAAAAAATAGTATACAGGGTGCTTAAATCATCTGGTCCTACCTGGAAAAGAACCGCACCTGCTCCTAGATCCGAAGCATCTATGTGCATTATAAATGGCTTATCGATTTGTGGACCGGCTAGTACAGGTGACGTTGAGAGAATTCCTTTCAACTTCTGAAAAGAGTTCTGACATTCCTGTGAACACTTGAACTTTACCTGATTTCTAAGATGATTAGTTAAAGGTGCAGCAACAACTGAAAAATTCTTACAATATCTTCTATAATATGCACACATCCCAAAAAACCTCTGCACGGATTTCTTGCTCGTTAGTACTGGGTAATCCACGATTGCCTGGATCTTGTCTTGCAACGGAACTATCTTACCTTTTGCGACCTCATGTCCCAAGTAAATTATTGTTACCTTAGCCCAGCTACATTTATTTACATTTGCTAGATTAGTATGTTGTAACATACTAATAGATTAGTATGTCGTAATATAGATTAGTATGTCGTAATATAGATTAGTATGTCGTAATATAGATTAGTATGTCGTAATATAGATTAGTATGTCGTAATATAGATTAGTATGTCGTAATATAGATTAGTATGTCGTAATATAGATTAGTATGTCGTAATATAGATTAGTATGTCGTAATATAGATTAGTATGTCGTAATATAGATTAGTATGTCGTAACACTGCAAATAATTGTTTCAAACTAGAAATATGGTCTTCCCAACACTAAAAATCACAATATCATCTAAGTATGCTCTACAATCTGGCACATCTTTTAGCAAAGAGTTCATCAACTTTTGAAAAGTTGCTGGGGCATTTCTCAGTCCAAATGGCATCACATTAAATTCAAATACTCCATCAGGAGTGATGAAAGCTGTCACTTCCCTAGCAAAGGAAGTAACAGTAAGTGGTATCTGGTGATACCCCTTAGATAAGTCTAGTTTTGATCTATATTTAGCATGACCAATCTGGTCAATGCATTCTTCTATCAGAGGTAGTGGGTATACATCAACTACAGTTACCTTGTTTAACTTCCTATAGTCCACCACTAACCGCCATTTTCCATCTGTTTTTTCCACTAAACACGGTGAACTCCAAGAGCTCTGGCTGGTTCGAATGAATCTATAGTGAAGAAGATAATCAACTTCCTCCTGGAGGATACGTCGTTTCTCGGGGTCACTCGATAAGGGTGTAACCGAATTGGAGTTACCTGTCAGTTGAACATCATGAGTAATGAGAGGTGTCTGAGTGGGGACCTCCCCAAACAAGTTGGAGAACATCTTTAAAAGGTCCTGGAACTCTGCTCTCTATTCATCCTGCAAATGACACAACAATTCTTCCCCGGAACTGGAATTAGATAAAAGAGGATTACCATCTTCCCCTACAACAATTGTCTCCTCAGGGTTTACCTCCTCATTAACACAACAAACCACAATACTGGGCCCACAATAAGCCTTCAAACGATTCACATGCACAATCATTTACTGACGGTTATGTTTGGGGTTACAGACTTTATAGGTAAGTTCACCGAGACGTTTTACCATTCGATAAGGTCCTCCAAATTTGTGTGACATAGAAGTTCCCATACGAGGCTTCAAGACCATTACTAAATCTCCTGATTCAAAACTCTGAGTTTGGCCATGAACTGCTTATCATGCAGCTACAAAAACTACAAAAAGTTTTAAAAGGTTTGGAACCAAAGTTGCTCTTATTATCAGTTTGAATGATACGGGGCATACCGAATAATGAAAAAAAAAAACGTTTTAAGTGTTTTATGAGGGTAGAAGCCCTAATGTTACGCAAGGCATATGCTTCAGGGAACCTGGTGGTCATACATAGGATAGTAAACATAAACATATTTCTTGATTTAGTTCGGGGTAAGGGGCCGACACAATCCAACACCACATGTGTAAAAGGCTCCTCTGGCACTACAATAGGGTGTATGGGTGCTCGTGGAACAGTCTGGTTAGGTTTACCAGCAGCTTGACATACAACACAATTGTGACAATATCTGACCACATCCTTTTTGAGTTTTGGTCAATAGAAAAACTTACATATTGTGTGATACATATTGGAAATCCCTTGGTGACCTCCCATAAGGTCATCATGGGCAGCTTGCCATACCTGCTCCCTATACTCCTTGGGTACCACGAGCTGGGTCATAGACACTCAATTGTCTGATAAGGGCCTGGTGGTCTCCATCGTCTCATCAAACATCGATCATTGAAGTAGCAACCCGTGCTCTCATCCAAGGTATCAATAGTGTCAGCTATATCTGTATAACATTCAGCTAGACTGGCTGATATCACACGAGATATCACGTTACGGCCCTCTCGGGACGCAACGGGGTTCTTACTCTGATGTAGTTAGAGGAAGATATATATCCGGCCCCAAGCCAGTAGAGGCTATCAAGGGATGCGATCCGTGACGCAAGTAACTTAAAGGGAGTATGGAAAGATAGTTAAGAACTTAATATTATAATTAACACCATCACCATTTAAATATATAAAATAAATTACACGGGGGGAGGGGTATTAACACTTTACGAAGGGGACCCACACTGTAGTCTTCTGCTGGAGACTATGGATCCTTGAAGCTAGATGCTGAGTCCGCGGCGCTTTCTTCGTGGCCTCAAGACGTGTCCTCTGAGAACGCCGAGTCTACCCTGGCCACAGGTCAGCCACAACACAGGTCCACTGGGGGCACCGTCGTGGAGGCCGTCAACCACACGTCCAGCAGGTCTGCTGGCAGGTACAGAGCCACCAAGGCTGGTACGGCCACTCCACGAACGATATAAGGGGTACGCCCTAGACAGGAGTCTCGTGTGATATCACCAATCACCCTCCTGTCCTCAATACCCCAGTGGATTATCGTCTCCAACCGTCGGTCCCGGGTAAATCCTTCCACTGCCACTCCACTGGCAGGCTTAACACACCACAGTGTTCTTCCGGGGGGGACGACGTCACAACAGCTGCAGCAAACTTCACTGTATGGAGACTGGCTGCCTCGGGTAGACTGACTACACCTTCAACACAGTGGTCCCAGGTCAGCTCTGTAAGCAGACACGTCATCAATAACTGGGACACTAATACACCACACTCACAGGCTCAGATACTAACACCTGACGTATCCAGTCCATAGATGGCGCTGTCGTCGGAGCACCACCTCACCAGAGGTCAGGAGCGGCGGTGTTGAGCGCTGAACCAGACTGGAAACTGGTCCTCGAGGCCAGTACACGCTGTCCTCACTAGGTGTCGTCGTTCGTTTGGCGGGGGTTTCGGGAGCTGACCCACAGATGGCGTGTTTGTCACTGCTCCAGGCTCGGACGCTGGATCCGGGTTCGTAACAGATCAGTACTCTGCAACTCACTCAAGGTCTGGGACTCAACAGCTGGAGCGAACGGGCAAGGAACTGGTACTTTGGCCACCTCTTCCAGACCATCCTCTGGGTCAGAATAAATCAGGCCTTTGGCACCAGCCTCACTCTCGACATCCGCGTGAGCTAAGAATGTATCCTCAAGGTCCACCTCCACCTCCCTGTTAGAAGGGGTCTTGGCCTCGAAAACATCCACCTTGCAAGTCCCAGGATTTACCTCACCCTGCTTACCATGGATCTGGTCACAACACAGGCTGGATAGATGACACCATCATCCGGATCCGGTTGAGCCAACATACAACTAGGGTTAGTAAACATGATAGGACACTCTGTTCCACTAACTTGACACTTGTCAAAATCATTACCCACAATAACATCAACCCCAGGGATGGGCAACTGCTCACTAACTGCTACAGTACACCAACCTGGTGTAATAGTTGACTTCAGGTGAATTTTAACTAATGGCACACGCTGGACATGACCTCCAACACCTTGCAATAATACTACTTTACCAGTGTCTTCTGTGCTAACATCAGCAAGGGCACGGTGAGAGATTAGAGATTGGGAAGCACCAGTGTCCCTCAATAACTGCACTGGCTTCCAGCTACCACTGGTACAAAGTAAGGTACCCGAATATAGGTACGGTTTAAAGTTAGTCATCCAATTGGGCATGACTGGAACAACATTAGAATTAATTGCTTTCAACCCCCCGTCTCATAATCTGACCGGTAGGTCTCAACTCCGGGTGCAAGGCACAACAGGAATTTACCACATGACCTCTTCTCCTACAATGCGTGCAATATCTGCCAGTGGTCGAAACAACCGAACCAACAGCAGGTTTAGACACTACATTATTTGGGGGTGACAACCCTGTCTGCTGTTTCTCAATCTTTGGCTTTACAGGAGAAGAGTTCAGGGGAGTAGGTGAGTTAACTGGTCTGGCCTCGAAAACATGAAATTTTGGAACATGATAAGTACTCTTAGAATTATAAGTATTTGATTGTGCTCGAAAATACACCTTAGTGAGCAATTCGTGTTCGTCTGCTAGCTTGACTAGTTTCATAATGTCATTGGCCTGTTTATGTTCAGCTATAAACAAGGCTCATTTCTCTGGTAGACAACCTAAAATCTCCTCTGTCACTATGAGGTTTCTCAAAGTTTCAAAATCTGTAATGGAAAGTGCTTTTACCCATCTATCAAAATGATTAATTTTAACTCTTGCAAAATCAGAAATGGTCTGATCATGTGCTCTCTTTATACCTCTAAATTTCTGTCTATGGGCCTCTGGGATCTGATGGTATGCATTTAAGATGCTCTCGTGGACAAATTTAAAGTCAAAAGGATTAGCGGCAGGAAGAGATGCAAAAATTTCCTCGGCTTTCCCCTTAAATTGTCCTTGCATAATGGCAACCCATTGATCTACAGGCCAGTTCATACTGACTGCTAACTTCTGGAAATGCAAAAAGAATATTTCTGGGTCCTCACTGAATTAAGGTAAATTTACATTTTTCCGAAACTTTAAAGAACTATCAGTACTATCTGTATGATTACTAGTGTCACCATGTCCTGCTGCAATTCTCTGTTCCTCTAGTGTGTTATTATTTATTACTATACTCCAATTATAGCATTGGAGTAATTATTGCTATACTTCCAATTGCTGCCGCCTAATTTCCTCTAGTTGCAACTCAGCTTCAATTCTTCTGCTCTGTGCTTCTAGTTCTGCTTGTTTTTGTTGGTTTTGAGCTTCAATCTCAAGTTGTCTTTGCTGGTTCTGAGCCTCAAACATCTGCTGCTGAGTCTCCAACTTCAGCTGTTTTTGGCGATTCTGCATCTCCAGCCACTGTTTCTCTGCCTCTAACTTAGCCGTCTATAGCTTAGATTCCATCTCTAACTTTAGAATTGCCATCTGGTCACTTGACTCTTCTTCTAATTCCTCTAACCACTCCTCGTCCAGTTTCTCCTCCTCCACCAAGTGTGTGAAAATAACTCTTACTAACTGAGCCTTTAACATTCTCCTGGAAACTGTCAGATTTAATTTTTCAGCCATGTACAACAACCCACACTTTTTCAAGTCTTTAATTTCACCAAAATTTGGCTGTTCCACCAACACAGCAACTTGTTCCTCCATTGTCAGCTTAATTAACACAACTAGCAATTACAACCACACGGAAGGTTTGCTTGGCCCCTGGCACAAGCTGTAGACTTACCTCAATCGTGAAGTGTTGAGAAAACTTCCACAAGCAGCTCAGAATGAACAAAGAAATGGTACACAGGCTTGGTTATGTATCACTAGTTAACCACACAATACCTAGGAAGGCATTAACAATTAATAACATACACCACTATTTAGTACATTAAATTTGGGAAATTAATTCTCCCGGACATAGGCCCTTGACCTCTGGGTATGGTTCCTCTGCTTTTGCAGTTGTAAAAAGATATATAATAATACGGCCTTGCCTACTAAAAGTGTCTAGGGTAAAAAATTCAACTGCTTACTCAACAAAGCAAAATACTTAAAGTAAGGGTAACAAAGAACATACAAAACTATAAATGGAAATAAAAGCAGCCAGAAATATTAATACACCTTAATACAATAACACAATATCATTATATAAGACCTGATCACTATTTTAAAACTTAAATAGATAGATGGGTATGCATATAATGGTCTAACCCGGAAATTAGCTATATTACTAAACAATAAACATGTACCACAGGCTTATCTCAACATGTCCACGCCAGCCAGCTCCACCCACGCGACTGGCGTTGCTGGAGCATGCACAACATGGGGTCAACAAGTTACCAACTAAAACCCACATAAAACCTCTAGATACTCTGCTATCAGAGAGTAATACTTAAGAACATAATTATAACTAAACTTATACGCCTATAACACTGCTAAGGTGTAAATAAGAAATTAAGTACAATTAATAAACAGGAATAATTACAAGGGGGAATCAGTGACGCTAGCTGGATACACTGCACGCATACTGGAACATCCCAAATATGGTCATCCCCCCATGAGACGCCACGGTCTCCCCCCCCTCTAGCCCCACAGGAATGAACATGCAATAGCATTAACAAAATATTAAATACAGGCACATTACAGCTTGCTATATTTAAATCAAACATATATATACTGGAACACAACTGGATACAATGTTTTATTTAAATAACTGAGGAAAGAAATAATGGACATACATATTTATCATGATAATGTTAGAATCAAATATATGTATTCGTAACAGCTACGAGTGCACGCGCCTCTGCAAGCGGCAGCCATTACATCAAGATCACGTGGTCATACAACATTAGTTACTGTGTAATTACGCGTTTACGAAGATAGTCACGTCCCGCAATTAATCGTCCGCAGCAGTGAACTTCAGGGACTCGCAGACGTGATATCGGTAGGCCGAAGTCTTCCAAGATGCCTAGGTTAAGTATACATTGTAGTTTGATGCATCATTCTATAGTTTATTACTGTGGGTAGCCTGTCGTTATAACATCCGCCGACCACAAACACAACGTTAGTTTCTTTCAACGTTATTCTCCAATTTCAGTGAATTATGGAATAATATTCTAGTCTAGTCAAATGTTACCCAATTTTCCATGATTACAGCGTGTAGGCGAGGACGAACCAAGCATTCCTTCCTCCACCTACGATGTTCACCACTGGTGTTTCCTCCTTTATTTGGACGATGTGATCACGGCTACGAGTAGTGAAACGGTTTTAGTGAAGTCTTCTTACAGCTAAGCCTAACTCTTATTTCGTAGAATATTTGACCATTACCATTATTATTTCTAATATGTACTTTCTTATGCATATAATATTCAAGAGGAGTAACCTAAATCAATAATTTACTGCTCAGTGCTCAATAAGTTTGCAACTATTATTTTCTATGATTGGATAACGTTTCATAGATTTGATCATTTATTATATTATGATCTTTTAGAATCTACATTCAATTTCGGATTCTATAATTATTACTAACATCATAAATGAACTGGTGACGAACCACACTAGTTCCTAGATATATATTAATATCGAGTAATACCCCCCCCCCCATGTTGAAAATTGAGGATTTTACCTCTCAATTAATTAGTGCCCCCAAGAGGTCAAACTAGTGCCCCGAGGAGGTCAAAGTAGTACCTCCAGGAGGTTAAAGTACTGCCCCAGGAGGCCAAACTAGTGCCCACAGGAGGTCAAAGTAGTGCCTCCAGGAGGTCATATTAGTGCCCCCGGGGGATCAAAGTAGTACTTCCAGGAGGTCAAAGTAGTGCCCCCAGGAGGTCAAAGTAGTGCCTCCAGTAGGTCAAAGTAGTGCCCCAGGAGGTCAAAGTAGTGCCCCAGGAGGTGAAAGTAGTTCCCCCCAGGAGTTCAAAGTAGTGCCCCAGGAGGTCAAAGTAGTGCCCCAGGAGGTCAAAGTAGTGCCCTCAGGAGGTCAAAGTAGTGCCCCTCAGGAGTTCAAAGTAGTGCCCCTCAGGAGTTCAAAGTAGTGCCCCGAAGGGGTTCAAAGTAGTGCCCCTCAGGAGGTCAAAGTAGTGCCCCTCAGGAGTTCAAAGTAGTGCCCCTCAGGAGTTCAAAGTAGTGCCCCTCAGGAGTTCAAAGTAGTGCCTCTCAGGGGATCAAAGTAGTGCCCCGAAGGGGTTCAAAGTAGTGCCCCTCAGGAGTTCAAAGTAGTGCCTCTCAGGAGTTCAAAGTAGTGCCCGTAAGAAGTCAAAGGATTCGTGTATGTCCTGGAGGATATAGAAAACGAGGTCCACAAATGTGAGTCTGGACCTCGTATTTCAGTGTGAGCGTCTGATTATAAAGTCCCCGTGAAGGAATAATAATATCTAATCAAATTCGTAATTTTATTTATAAATCGTTATAAACTACCAATAAAAAATAATTAAAAAGTTGTATAACTGAGATTTCAAACAATTATCGTATAATTGTTTTCTAACAAACAAAAACAATTCCGTACATTATGTACAAAGGAGAAAAGATTAATAATAACTTAATATGTAATCATAAAAGTTTTTATTGTATAATCCAGATTCAGGTAGACGTTGAAGATTTATTTTTTTCTATCTCCTTAAGTGGGAATGACTTTTATTTCGACAACCAACGGCTCCCATGAAGACAGATGTGTTGGACGTATTATCCATAGAGTGATAATATTCGATTTTCCACGGAACAATAACGTTCAGTGAATGTTGATACGTTGATTCAACACCAAAAAACGTTTATTAAACATAAAAAAATTGATTCATCACAAAAAAAGATTGATCAATACGAAAACCGTTTATTCAACACCAAAACCGTTGATTCAACACCAAAAATGTTGAACCAATACCAGAAAATTTTGATTCAACACTAAAAACGTTTATTCAACACTAAAAACGTTGATTCAACGCCAAAGAAAGGTTGATTCAACACCAAAAATGTTGATTCAACTCAAGAAACGTTGATTCAACAGCAAAAAAGGTGGATTCAAAACCAATAACGTTGATTCAACACCAAAAAAGGTTGGTTCAACACTAAAATCGTTTATTCAACACTGAAAACGTTGATTCAACGCCAAAAAATGTTGATTGAACACCAAAAACGTTGATTCAACAACAAATAAGGTTGATTCAATACCAATAAAGGTTGATTCAACACCAAAAACGTTGATTTAACATCAAAAAAGGTTGATTCAACACCAAAAACGTTGATTCAACCCAAATAAGGTTTATTCGACACCAAAAACGTTGCTTTAACACCTAAAACGTTGATTAAAAACCAAAAACGTTTATTTGTCACCAAAAACGTTCATTCAACGCCAAAAACGTTGATTCAGCACCAAAAAAAGTTTGATTCAACTCCATTAACGCGTATTTAACAACATTAACGTTGATTCAACACCAGAAACGTTGATTCAACACCAGACACCTTGATTCTACACAAAAAAGTTGATTTATCACCAAAAACGTTATTCAACCCAAAAAACGTTGTTTCAACAACAAAAAAACGTTGATTCTACACCAAAAAAGTTGATTCAAGACCAAAAATGTTGATTCAACGTCGATTACAATGTTTTAGCATTGATTCAGGGTTACTTAAATATATTTACCTCCTTGGAAAGAAAGAGAACAAGTGGAAGTATGAAAGAACGAGAGGGAGATTGAAAGAATGAGAGAATGCATTTGAATACGCTAGTGTTTTTATAAACTTACTATATAGATTTCACACCTGTGACAGGATTTTTTTTTTTTTTTAAACAGCGCCATTTGTTGCTCGTAATACCAACACACATGCTATACTAAATATGTTATGAATTCCATTTTAATGTTTCCGATTGCTTTGATAAATTGAATTTTCATACATTTCGATTTATTTTCATTTTAATTTAATGATTTTGTGTGACATTGCGTTGGAATGGAGCTTTGCTGTTTACCATACAGTTCATTTTGTGAATATATTTGGGAACCCAACAAAACTCAATCGACTTAAATTTACTGTGAACAAGAAACAGCCAATGCTGGATCTCGACAACTACTGGATGAACCAGATTAAAGGACCCGAGAGCCATGAGGGCACTACGGGAGTCAACAACAACTACAAAGGAAGACTGACAACGAGAAAGCAGGAGACGAAGAGCATAGCGAATAGCATAAAGCTCCGCTGTAAAGATGCTAGTCTCCGGAGGTAAGCGACACATATAAGTGCGATCAGAAAAAACAACAGAGTAGAAAACACCGTCCGCAGACTTAGACCCATCGGTGAAGACAGAAACGGAGCGGGAGTGAGAAGAAAAGTGCTCGAGGAAAAGGCGTTTTAGAACCGTAGGAGGGGTAAAAGCTTTAGTGATACGGGTCAAGGATGTACAAAACCGCGGAAGAGGGACTCTCCACGGGGGCAAAGAAGGAACAACACGAGGAGAAACATCAGAAATACGAACGGAAAGAGAATCCTGTAGGCGAGATAACCGGACAGAAAGAGAGAGGTGGTGAAGAGGAACAGTAACCGCAGGAGGGGTAAAAGTTAAAGCACGACAGAGGCGAGAGGAAGGATGTTGCAAGGACCGCGCAAGATAGCGAAGACAGTAGCGATCACGGCGGTCCTGGAGAGACAGGAAGCCAGTGTCAACATACAAGCTAAGGATGGGAGTCGAACGAAAGGCACCAGAACTGAGGCGCAACCCAATATGGTGCAAAGCATCAAGACGGCGAAGAGTAGAAGGAGAAGCAGACGAGTAAGCAGGGCAACCATAATCGAGCTTAGACAGGACGAGAGAGGAATGTAAAGCAAGGAGAGTGCGCCTATCTGCCCCCCAAGAAGTATGGGACAAGACCCGAAGGAGGGTAAGTGCCTTAGAGCACTCAACACGGAGGTAAGAGATATGGGGAGACCAAGTCAAACGAGTGTCAAGGAATAACCCAAAAGCTTCGCGGAATCTTTGTATTCAAGGGGATGACCACAAAGTGACAAAAGAACGACCCGTTTCCGCGTAAAAGTCATGGCAAAAGTCTTAGAAGTAGAGAACTTGAAGCCATGATCGGTGGCCCAAGACGACACAGCATCAATTGCAAGTTGAAGCCGGCGCTGAAGGAGAGGCGAATCATCACCCTGACAGCAAAGGGTAAGATCATCGACATAGAGAGCGGAGAAGACACCAGAAGGAAGAGAGGAATGAAGACCATTGAGGGCAACCAGAAAAAGAGTAGTGCTCAGAACACTACCCTGGGGCACATCTTCGTATTGCTTTCCACCAGGGAGCGCACTTCCGCGGACCCCTAGAGGAAGAGCGAGGAATAGAGCGGAGGGCAGCGTTGAAGACAGTGTCATGAAAAAGGAGGAGAGCGCGAGGGAGAGGCAGAAGGGAGAGGTCAGAGAGAGCAGCACTGAGGGTAAACAGGTTCCAGTCCGCTTTAGCAAACTGCCACCTAGGGAAGGAGAGGGAAGGGCGAAATGAGAAAATGGAAACAAGGATAGGGAAATGATCACTGCCATGGAGGTCATCAAGAACCTGCCACGTGAAATCTAAGTAAAGAGAAGAAGAACAGAGAGAAAGATCAAGACAGGAAAGGGGTGCGAGTCCGAGAGTCCAAATGAGTGGGCTCACCAGAATTCAGAAGAGACAGGGAAGAAGAGAGGAGAAACGGCTCAAGAAGGCGACCCCGGGTATTCGTCAGAACATCACCCCAAAGAGAATGACGACAATTGAAGTCACCCAGCAGGAGCATAGGCTCCGGCAAGGAGTCCAAGAGGTGTTTCAAATCAGGAACAGAAAGCCGGACACTCGGGGGGAGATAAATGGAACAAACTGTGTACCATTTCCCCATAAAGATACGAGCAGCAGAACAATGGAGAGGCAAAGGAAAAAGTAAAGGAACAAAGGGAATATCAGTGCGAATTAAGAGAGCAGAAGAATTAGGAGCCCCAGCAACAGCTGGGGGAAGGGAGAGAAAGGAATAGCCACGAAAACGACCAGGACGAGCACCAAGCATCGGCTCCTGGAGACAGACACAAAGGGGCGAAAACCGCGAAATCAGAAGTTGGAGTTTGAGGAAATTGGCGTAATAACCTCGAACGTTCCATTGAAGAATAGACATCGACGAGAAGGGAAAGGACAACAACAGAGAACAAGGAAGAAACAAAGGCGAAAGAGCAACACAGCACGTTAAAGAATATCAGGGTCGGGATCAGGGTCAGCAAAGTCAGGGTTAGGGGGCATGGGTAAACTGAGCAAAGACGGAGGGAAGGAAGCGGGAGAGCAGACCAGAGGTGGGCGGGCAGGATCCGGAGGAGGAGGAGACAACAGAGAGGAGCAGTCAAGGACAGCAGCAGGAAGAGGGGGAGTAGAAAGAGGGGGAGCGCACCTCAGCAAGAGCAACAACCGAAAGGGAAGCAGGGGCCAAAGACACCTCCATAGCAGGAACATGGGGCGCAATCACTGAAATGGGAGGGGAAGGAGCAACAGAGCCAGAAGTGGGGGCTGAGGAAGAAAGCGAAGCCTTCTTACCTGCCGGGGAGGAGGAAGGAGAGGAGCCAGGCTTACGCTTCTGACTTAAAGAGACCGGTGTCCCAGCAACCACGTACCGAGCAACGGTTGCCAGTGTCTCAACAGGAGAAGCTGAACGAGAGCACACACAACGACCGGTAGGAGAGCGATGGACATCTGCCTGCACCGACAGGTGGCGGGGAGAGCCAATAGATGGAGGAAGAGGAAGGAAAGGAGGATCGGAGGGAGATGAGGAAGAAGACACAGGAGACACGACAGACCGGGCAGAAAGAAGGGGAACCCCAGACAGAGGACCAGGAGAAGGACCCTTCGGGACAGAACTCAAAGGAACAGAGGAGGAGGCAGTGGGCGTATCAGGGTCCAAGGCCCGGAAACGGTTGTGAGTCTGAGGAAGGAGGGGAGGACGAGGAGAGGAAGAGCGCAACACGCGAGCATAAGAGACGTTAGCATAAGGCGGGAGCCGGCGAACCTGGCGTCTTGCCTCAGGAAAAGATAAACGCTCCCGGTGCTTCAAGTTGAGGGCGGCCGCCTCAAGCTTGTAATGGATACAGGCACGGGAGAAGATAGGATGGGCCTCACCGCAGTTGAGGCAGCGAGCTTGGGAAGAAGTGCACTCCGACATACAGTGACCTTCACCCCCACACAAAGGACAGAGAGAGACAGTCCCAGAGCAGCGGAGGGCATCATGCCCAAACCTCCGGCACTTATTACAAAGCCGAGGAGAAGGGATATACTCCTGGACAGAGCACCTAGCACCAGCAAGAATGACAGAGGATGGGAGGGTCCTACCATCATAGGTGATCTTCACTACACGAAGGGGTTGACGGCGACGACCACGAGGGGGACGAGTAAACGAGTCAACCTGGAGGACAGAATGGCCTTGGGTATCAAGGATATGCCGAATATCATCGTGGCAGATTCCGAACACCGGTTGCAACATGGGGCGGGAGGAGAATAGTGCCAACACTGGCATTCATCTGAACGTTCTTGGAGACCCGAACAGGGATCTCGCCAATGCAAGACAAGGCTGCCAAGCGGGAAGCTGCATCCTGAGAAAGAGCAGCAACGACACGTGTACCGAGACGAGTGGGGTTAAAGGTAACGGACGCATCCCCGGAATCAACAAGATACCGATGGAGGGAGAAATCGTCAGGAGGCGCAGAATCAAGAGGGAGGAGATCAAAGTATTTGGCCCATGAAGCGGGACCAAACAAGGCTTGATACGCGTCAGTACAGGGAAGGAATCGAGCGAGTGAGGCCGGAGCGCGAACGGCGATGAGAACCCCCAGAGAGAGCGGGGACAAAAGGAGCAGTAGTCACAACGAGAGACGTAGCCGCACCAGGGGACGAAGTGGTCACCACTGGGGGCTGGAGGTTCGACCCAACCACAGAGGAGGGAGGGGAGCTGGGGAAAGAAGTCAGGATGGTCAAAGGAGGAGCAAGGTCGGGGCCCAACGTAGCGGAGGCTACAGAGCTCGGTCTTCCAAGACAGGCCTACTCGGGGGCTTGGTCGCCCACCACACGAGCCCGAGAGGGTAAAACAGAAGCATTTAACGACATAGGTACGAAGAGTGAAACATTCATCCACGAATGTGCCCCCACACCCACTATGGAGCCACAATTAGAGGCAGGACACCCAACAGGAAGCTATCGCCGATCATGCCGGGGCCCCCTAGGGGTGCGTCGTGAGTATACGCCCCACAAACGCCACCTTAAGAACCGTCAGTTTGTCGAGATCGGGCTCAGCGACGAAAGGGGGATTGACAATAAAAGGTTCCCCTCGCACAAGATGTTGGGTACTACAGTTCTACGTGTGCAAGAGTATGCCTCCTCAAGCACCCGGGCTTCAAAATAGAAGAAGTCCAAAGAAATAATCCAAAACAAGCAAAAGGTCGGCAGGAAACGACAGGCAGATAGGAGAAGAGGGGGGAGAAAAACGAAACATAAGGAAAAGGAAAAGCGATCTGGCACAATTAGAGAAGACAGCAGCAGGAGTGCAAGGCCAGAAAAGGACAGAGGACTGCCCCATGAAGCATCACACTCCGGCAGCCGTCCACCAAGCCCCCTCACGACGCCAACGGGCCGGATGGGGAGGGGGTGGGAGGACGAAGGGCCAGGTAGTTAGGAATGGTTGGGAGGACGAGAGGACATGGGAGCTGGGAATGGTGGGGAGGACTGGGAGACAGTAAGGTTGCTGTGGCTTAGCAACGCACATGCATTGCTGAGCCACAGCAACGCGTGGCTGGGTACAGCTAGTAATAATAATAATATGGAAAGTGAAGAAAACACTCAACACATGTGTAAATTAATTTATGAAACCGAATTTTCGTACGAGCCAACATCCTTCATCAAGGTACTGTAAACAGTTTATTCAGCAAAGATTGTAAGTGTTTCCTTTTACAAGTCTGGCAGAGCTCCTGGTGTCACGTGATATTTTGTAGTGATTTAGTGGCTGCACAATAAGTTAAATATTTTGGTTCCATTACTATACAAAAATTATGGAATGTGAATGATGTTTATCCCTGATCATTCTGTTTCCCAACCGCCCTCGCCTCAGCTGACAACAGCGACACAAATACTTGTCAGAAACATTTTGCAAAAAGAAAAAAATAATAATAATAATCTGCTGATTAAGAATATCATTCAGAACAAGGCACTAACAATTATATTCAAACTGGAGAAACCATCCACCAATATAAAATACACAAAGGAAGTGATTATTGGGAAGTCGGACATCATAGGGGCGGCGATGATCACAATTTGACAGCGCAGGGGCTTTGAAAAGCCAATTCAATAGAACTGCTGATTAAAACCCTTAACTAAAAGGGCTTCCTGTGAATAAAGTTCCGTGGACGATATAATACAAGGAATAAAAAATATTTTATCTTAAAAAAAAGCTCTTCTTAATGACTATGAAGAAGAGAAGCATTGTGTTGCAACATTGCAGGAGACGAGATAATGAACTGATACGGAATTTTTTCGGTGTTGAATGAATATTAATTATTCTCACATGTGTCTTAACATTACGATTTTTAAGCCATAGAGACGACAAAGGAGAGTGTAATATAAATCACCTGCTCTTACTACCTCTAACCTTAGGTTGAATTCCACATAAATCATTACACCGACGCGTTTCAACAATACACTTCGACAAACATATAATTATGTTCATATTTTTATTATGCTCAAAGATGCCTTAAGATCTTGAGAGATTTCAATTCTCTCCTCCATTGCATGACGCTATTAAATGTATCTAACGTCATCTGTACACTAATGTATATTACTTGCAATTCATATTTGTCACATAGTGATTACATAACCTGAGACATGTTTAGCATACATATCATATACAAATTAAATAACTACAAGATGTATATTATCAACAGAAATTGATAGGAACGATTTAAAATATCACATAATATAATGTAATTATATAATAATGAAAATTTAATGATTTCTGAAAAGCGCTGCATCATCTAGAAAACACGAAACACCATTGTTACTGAAAACACAAACACCTTCAAGTTTCTTTGTTTCAAGTTTCAAGTTGAATCAAGTTTCTTGAAGATGAAAGAGAGCAGATATTAGATGAAAAGATTGGTTTTACCCATGTGGTACGCAAGATTTTAGAAGTTGGAGAACCAATTGTGGGTCACAATTTGGTTTTAGACCTATTGCATATGATAGAAAAGATGGTTCAGCCTTTGCCTGAGAAACTGGAGCAGTTCAAGTCTCTTGTCAAGTGCAATATTCCCACTGTATATGATACCAAACTTCTAGCAAAGGATCCTCCTTTCTGTGTAGATATTCCAGTGACATCTTTAGGAGCTGTGTATAGTGATGTGTGTTACCTATCGTTCGTTACGGCTCGTGACCCTACAGCAGCCAAGCTTTAATTACGTCTAGGGATACCACTGCTGCTCTCTAAAGCGGGTCACCAGTATAACCCCATGAATGATAACAGGCTAAGACTTAAAAGTATTTCTCCCTTAGGACTGAAGAATTATACATATAACTTATAATATATATATATTCAAAACAGTATAATATAAAAACACAGATGGTCAAGTTAACTTATACAACAAACAAAAGGTATTGTCCTTCTCCTAATATAGTATAATAAAATATGGCACAACAAGAAGTAACAGACTTATCTCCCACATGTTACTCTTCCTGGTCCCCCGAAGCTACTGAACTCTCGCTCTGTCGCTTACCCATAATTCTCTCCCGTCTGCCTCATCCCAGGATGAGGGATGGAAACTAAGGACTTTTTAGTATTTAAAACTAATTGAACAACCACTTGTTGTCAAAACACACAAGAATGCAAATTACAGATAATAGTTACTTACAAAATATATAAGTATAATGCCACCTGTTTAATTACAGTAAATAAATACTTATAAAAACTTAATAAAAGTGACATCTGGAACTCCCAAACTGAACAGGTCCATTTTCCCGAATTTAACAGGTATTAGACGTGTGCAAAGAAACCGCGCTCCTGTCCCCACTGACGCTGCCACACCACACGATAATTTACCAAAAACACAATGTGTGTACATATACAGGCAATGATATAATAGAACAAAAAATGTTATTTTAA
This sequence comes from Procambarus clarkii, assembly GCF_040958095.1. Lineage (NCBI taxonomy): Eukaryota > Metazoa > Arthropoda > Malacostraca > Decapoda > Cambaridae > Procambarus > Procambarus clarkii. The sequence goes on along the minus strand of NC_091205.1, from coordinate 6,484,955 downwards.
ATTTATATACGTATTCTGCTAGGAGTACGTAACACTTCCACCTCCAAGAAAAAAAATGCAATAGATTGAAGATCAATGGCATTTTTTCAAAGTAAAAGGTATGACACTTGAGATTTATGGTATTAATTACACCAAACATGTAAAAGTAATTAGAACACATTTCTGGACAAAAATGAAAACATTCCAAATATAGTCTTACAGGAAACTCAGAAATTTCAGTCTTATGACTATGTTCTACTTATGTGTCACTGGAGTATGCAAATTTATCTCTCCAAGGTACTATCTCATTTATTTCACTTTGTTTCAGATCATATTTCACACTCCTATCTACAACAGTATCATTAGTAGCATGAATAGAATTGTCAATAAAGGTAGATGCATTCACACAGTTATCATGGCAATTTAGCTTTTCATTTGTTTCTACTATTTCTCTAAGATCAGTCCCATATTTCCATGTGATCCCTTTTTCACATGGTGAATTTTTCCAAGACAGACTCCATTTCCCGTTACTCCCTTTTTCTGGAGCTGAACTGCTTAATTGAAGCTGACTGGATGTTGAGTAGATTTGGGACTTCTCCTGGGTATGCTCTGACACAGACATCTGCTCTTCATCACTCTTGATCCTCTGTGGAACACATACTCTCGCCCAATGGATACTAAAATTAGAGAAATTAGCATTAAACCTCACAATTATGCATAAGACTTTCCCATTCATAGAACCTTCCGAAACACAAGACACCGACTTAGCAAACCTTTGACCTTCAAACCAAGAAATACAACCCAAGATAAGTGCAAAGACTACCTGATCGAACTGACTCAGATGATCCATAAGGAACACAGAAATCAATTGCCTCATAACTCTGTCATAACGATCAGTGAAAGAAAACAGGCATATGCCTAGGCACCATATCTCAATCATAACTCCGAAGACAAGTTCACACCCCCTGATGGTGAACTTGAACACAACACACACTTCCATCAACCGTCTAGTCTGCCAAAAGACTAAATAAAACATGCCGAAAACTTTACAACCCTCACCATCACTTCCCAAGTGATTTACGTCTGATGACAACCAATCAACCGAAAGGTTTAAGGGTCTTAACATCTTGAAGATGAACAGCAGATTACCTGGGAAACACCCAAGGACAATCTGAAACCCTTCACAATGATTAAATCTAGGTAGGATAACCTTATCCCCCAACTTGAAATACACACCTGGAGCCTCAAACATCTGCTCCCCAGTATGATTTAATCCTTCACCCACAATATGACTCTGAAAATCAACTCCAATATGACTCTGAAAGTCAACACCACACTTAAGTGGATCATACACTTTTATCACTCGTGCATTAAAATTAACTGGATCTGAATATAGAGACACTGCTCTAGTATAACTCACCACTTCCTCAGAACTGGATGCACAACCTACTTGAGTAAACTCTCTCTGCTCAACCACAAGGTTTGACAAAGATGTCCCACAGTCCATTACTTCACAAGAAAATGGCTCCTGCAGAATAAAAGTAGATTTCAACATCCTACACACACTCTGACTCAATGTACACAATGAGAAATACTTACTCCACATAGAATAAGAATCACAACTCCGCAACTTAGATCCAAATGCTACCTTACCACTCTCAATGATTTTACCAAAAGTTCCTCCCATGACTTCTGGAGCTGCTCGGAGTACTGTCTGCTCACAATCAATAATATCACTACCAAGCTGGGTCACATCCTCACAGACAACTGAAGAGGGAGGCTCACTGGGTCTCCATCTACTCAACAGAAGCTGATCCTCTGGCTGCTTTCCCACACTCTCCAAAACTGGATCTGCAGTACAGACTGTCTCCTTGCTTCTCTCTGAAATCTTAGGGTCAGTTCTACTCAATGCACTTAAATTAAGGGAATCTGAAACGAGCGGGCAAGTAACAGGTAGTTTGACCTCCTCCCCTATTATATCACCTTGACTAGGGTGAGGCGGGGCCTCTACAACAGACTTACTCTCGACAACTGATTCTAAATTTGGAGTGAGCGGGAATACTTCTGCCAACCCGACATTTTGTCCTAAACCATTCACTTGGCTGGAATACAGAGTCGTGGCTTTTAAGTTTCTCTCAACTCCTGGCACAACGTTCGTAGTGAGCGGGCAAGACAATGGTACATGGACATCCTTTCCCAATTTATTGGAATACAGCAGAGTCATAGTATCAGGCTTACTCTCAACAACTAAATCGGCCACACAGGAATCTGGAACAACCACATCCCACTTCTCCACTGAAGGGGTATTGGTTACTGGAACAAATGCTTGAGTAACAACATCAGAACTGACAACTGGATTTATATTAGTACTGACATCAGCACAGGTAGAATGGACAAAACCATCTTCTACAACAGGTTCATTCATAGAACTAACTTCAGCACAGGCAGAATAAACATGGTCTGCAACTGGCTGTTTACACAATCGGGGATCAATCTCACCCACAACATGATTTATGGCCACATCATTACCCAATATAACATCCACACCTGGGATGGGCAACTGTGTACTAACACCCACAGTGCATAAACTTGGTGTAATGGTGGATCTGAAATTAATGTCTATTAGAGGTACAGTTTTACATCCTGCAACACTCTGAAGAACAACAAACTTTCCAGTATCTCTCTTTTCAACATCAGAAATAATACTGGATGAAATTATGGTTTGGGAAGCACCTGTATCACGAAGAATAACCACTGGCTTCCACTTCCCATTAATACACAAAACTTCACCTGAAGACATATATGGTGAATACTGTTTCACCCAATTGGGGTTTACAGTTACATGTTTATTAGTAAGTTTATTTTGCACACCTCTGCAATAAATGAGACCAGTTGGTCGTAACTCAGGGTGCAATATAAAACAGGAATTAATTCCATGGCCTTTTCTCTTACAATGGGAACAAGACCTTACAGTGGACACACTGGTAGAACCAACTGTAGGTTTAGAAATAACCTTATTATTATTTGACATTCCTGACAATGAAGTAGCAGGGTTAGGTTTTGTAAGAGAAGAGCTCATGGGAGTAACTGGAGTACTAGGACTGGATGGATTCTGATAAGGAGTTCGGTGAGCATTATAATTTACTCTACGACTAGACTTAGGTGAAGTGGCCGTAAACTGGGCCTTAGTCAACAACTCATGCTCATCCGCGAGCTTTGACAGCTCATAAATGTCTGTTACATTCTTTTGTTCTGCCATAAAAGTAGACAACTGGTCTGGGAGACATGACAATACTTCTTCCATTATAAGAAGATTCTTTAGAGCATCAAAGTCAGTGACTGAAAGTGACTTTAACCATCTGTTGCAAAAATTCGTCTTCTGACGAGTAAAATCTGCTATTGTCTGATCACTTATCCTCCTTAGGTTTCTAAACTTTTGCCTGTGTGCCTCTGGATTTAACTGATAGGCATTTAAGATGCTTTTCTTTACAAATTCATAATCAAAGCTATGAGCGTCAGGTAGGGATGTAAAAACCTCCTGACTACGCCCCTTAAATTGAGACTGCATAATGGCTACCCACTGATCCCTTGGCCAGTTCATACTGATGGCAATTTTATAAAAATGTGCAAAGAAAACCTCAGGATCCTCCTCATTGAACTTGGGTAACTCTATATACGTATTCATCCTTATGGGATTATTATCACTATTTATTGAAACATTACTAGTATTTCCATGCCCAGCTGCCATACGCTGTGATTCAAGCCTGAAGTTAGTGTCAGCCATTTGTTGTTGAATCTCTAATTGCCTAGTTTGTTCCTTTTGAGCTTCAAGTTCTAATATTCTCTGTTCTTTTTGAGCTTCAAGCTTAGCATTGGCTATTTGCGCTTCTAACTCAAGACGCTTTAACGTCATCTGATCACTCGACTCCTCTCTTAACTCTTCTAGAATTTCTTCATCTAACTCTCCATTCTCAACAAAATGTGTCACAACGACTTTCAATATTTGGGCTTTAACCATTCTATTGTTGGCGGTCAAATCCAAATGATTTGCCATTTGTATTAACTCAGTCTTTTTAAGGCTCTTAATCCCTTCAAAGTCTGGGTGAGCCACCAACGCTGCAACTTTCTCCTCCATCGTTACTAACACTTGGCACTTGATTCACAACAATAATTAAAAACAATGGCACTGCACTACACTTCACTGTAAAATTGTCACCACACTGAAAATTCGCTTGGCCTCACTGCACAAACAAAATATATAGGATGACTTACCTCAAAATCGTGAAACGTTGTTACTTGACACACAAGAAGGCTTGCTTGGCACATGGAATAGTTCTTAAGAAAACACACAGACACTTAACACACTGGTACCTAGGAAGGCAAGGTTAGATTAGCATAATTAAGGTTAAGTGGGAACAATATTTCCCGGCACAGGCCCCCATAACTCTTTGTTACCTAGCGTTCGTTACGGCTCGTGACCCTACAGCAGCCAAGCTTTAATTACATCTAGGGATACCACTGCTGCTCTCTAAAGCGGGTCACCAGTATAACCCCATGAATGATAACAGGCTAAGACTTAAAAGTATTTCTCCCTTAGGACTGAAGAATTATACATATAACTTATAATATATATATATTCAAAACAGTATAATATAAAAACACAGATGGTCAAGTTAACTTATACAACAAACAAAAGGTATTGTCCTTCTCCTAATATAGTATAATAAAATATGGCACAACAAGAAGTAACAGACTTATCTCCCACATGTTACTCTTCCTGGTCCCCCGAAGCTACTGAACTCTCGCTCTGTCACTTACCCATAATTCTCTCCTGTCTGCCTCATCCCAGGATGAGGGATGGAAACTAAGGACTTTTTAGTATTTAAAACTAATTGAACAACCACTTGTTCTCAAAACACACAAGAATGCAAATTACAGATAATAGTTACTTACAAAATATATAAGTATAATGCCACCTGTTTAATTACAGTAAATAAATACTTATATAAACTTAATAAAAGTGACATCTGGAACTCCCAAACTGAACAGGTCCATTTTCCCGAATTTAACAGGTATTAGACGTGTGCAACGAAACCGTGCTCCTGTCCCCACTGACGCTGCCACACCACACGATAATTTACCAAAAACACAATGTGTGTACATATACAGGCAATGATATAATAGAACAAAAAATGTTATTTTAAATTTATATACGTATTCTGCTAGGAGTACGTAACAATGTGTGTAGCAAGTTCAACCCCCCACACCGTGTGATTGAAGAGGGTTATGAGAGTTATGAAACTGGAAGCAACAGCAAGGCTCATGACGCAGGTTTCGATGCCTTCATAACCGGTGTTTGTTTTGTTACCATGGTGAAGAAGCTGGATGGATCTAATTGGAAAAACAAGTCTGTGGTGAAGTCAAAACACCTGGACATGTATGCAAACAGAGTGAACAACATGAGCTCCCATGACATTCCATTCCTCAACTTGGTGGGACCTGATGTTCAGCCTGACAGGAGCAAAATATTTTGTGCGGAGTGTCCATCCTCATGGACTACAATGCATGTCCATGGACTCTTTCATATGATTAAACCTTTGAAGATAGTGTGGGTGAGCAGCACTTTCCTCTACGTCATTCCCTTGGAAGACATGGACAAGAAGGTCTGTAGGCAACATCTGAAGAATGTTAATGCTAGCTGTCCTCCATTGGTTCGAGTAAGATTGTATGGGGATACAATTAGCTCAAAGAGAAAATCTGCAACAGATGAGGAGGTTTCACCAATTCAGATACGAGCAAGCCGCATACACGAGTTCAAAAGACTGAAGAGTGTTGGATCAGATCAACTATCAAAGATGACCTTGGAGTCTCCAAGTGCAGAAGAACCTCCTTCCGTAATTAGTGGAGATAATGGCAAGAAAGCTGCACCAAAACAAGGCAAAGCGACTCAGGATGTATTTTCTATACCTGATGAGTGGTAGTTCTGGTATAGTTAATATAAATTTCTTTGTTGTTGAGTTCCCAGCATTGGGTCAGATTTTATGATCTTTTTTTTTTTTTTGCTGGATGTTTTATGATTCATTGTCGTCTATTTAAGATGTGACAGGAAATCTGATGGAGGAATCACATCAGTTTCCTGTTACTTTGCTCATGTAATAAGTATGTATGTGTGAGTATTTGTATACAGTATACATGTATCTAGTTTCCACCTGTATCACTCAATCTCTCTCTCTCTCTAGGTCATTCTAGTTATAGGAGGAGAGAGAGCAGGGGTGGAAACTGGAAAAACGAGTGAGCCACAGGGATGTATGGAAGTAGTGCTTACATATTAGTGACTATAGTGGAGCGAGATCTAGCTCTGTATGCCCCGACCCTTAACCATTTATATCTGTTGCATTAATTGCCCCTCTCAACATTAGCATGTTCATCACATTCTTAAAGCTATGGATGGAAGTGGCTTCAACAACCTCTTCCTTCAAGTCCACTTGCCACCACCCATATATGAAGTGAGAACATCTACACATCTCTTGGACTCAATTGCATGTCCAGCGTCCACTGATGTTCTCTTGTCCTATCTTTCTTTAATTTAAATAGGTTTCCTTTGCCCATTTTGTCTTTTCTCATCAGGACTTGTAAGTAGTGATCATATCACCACATACAATATATGGTGGATATGAATTGGAGCTGCCTCGTATGGGCCAATAGGCCTTATGCAGTTACCTTGATTCTTACGTTCTTATTCCCCCTGTTTCTTCTAAGGTTGTGAGGGATGGGGCATCCTCTCAACCTGGCCTCATACCTGAGGCTTCTCAATTCTAGTACTAATCTAGCTACAAACCTCTGAACTTTCTCGAGTTCCCTTTTTTGTGCTTCACAATGTGTGGGTGCCATACTGGTGCTGCATACTCAAGTAATGGTCTCACATAGGCAGTGTGTTAGAACTTGAATCCCCTCTTTGTTTAGATTCTTAAATTATGTTCTTATGCTTGCTTATTATCCATATGCTGCTGCTGTTGTCCTGTTCACATGAGCTTCTAGTGTTAGTGTTGGAATTATGTCTACATCCAGGTCTTTTTCTCTTATTGTTTCTTGAAGTTGCCCTTTCTTATTGTGTAGTTAAATATATAGGTCTCCTATCTCCCTTACCCATTTTCACTACTTTACATTGACATGTACAAGCTCACTGTACAGTAAAGTAAAATAAGCAATGGTCCTAGGACAGAGCCTTGTAGAACACCACTTTCCACTACTCTCCAGCCTGACATCTCTCGGACAGTGTTTTGACTACCACGTTTGTCAATGATACCGGTTTTAAATTATGAGGGGTCCTCTCTCCTATCATTTTTGTAGATTGGAATTACTGTATGTTTGCCTTTTTCCATGCATCCTAACATTCTTATACATAAAAATGCCTGAAAAAAATCAGTTGAAGTGCATTCAACTGATTTCAGCTTAGATGTGTATTCTCTCAGAACTCAAGGTGAAATTCCATCTAATCCAACTGCTTTGTTTCGACCTCATTCCCTGAACATTTTTTTTCCACTTTCGTCCTGAGACAGACCTGTTACCTAGCAGTAAAATAGGTACCTGGGTGTTAGTCAGCTGTCACGGGCTGCTTCCTGGTGGGTGGAGGCCTGGTCGAGGACCGGGCCGCGGGGCCACTAAAAGCCCCGAAATCATCTCAAGATAACCTCAAGAAAACCTTAACTTGCTCGTTACTCACCAAGTAATTTATTTGTTACTCACCGAGTAACTTACTCCTTTCACATCGTTATCTTACTCGTCGTCACTACGAGATTCTAGCAAAATAGAGTAATAAAGTATGTGCTTAGAGCTCTATGTTGTATTTGCGATAATGCAAGCCGGTGGCTGAGCGGACAGAACACTGGGCGCGTGATCGTGTGGTCCCGGGTTCGATCCCAGGCTCCGGCAAGAAACAATGGGCAGAGTTTCTTTCACCCTGATGCCCCTGTTACCTAGCAGTAAATAGGTACCTGGAAGTTAGTCAGCTGTCACGGGCTGCTTCCTGGGGGTGAAGGCCTTGTCGAGGACCGGGCCGCGGGGACACTAAGCCCTGAAAATATCTCAAGATATGGTACTGCAATATTCTGAAAGAGTTTCATACGCCAGATTTCTTAAAATTATCTTGTATTTAACATCTCCGATCACTAGCCACTATTAGTATGATTGTTTTGTATGTCACTAGCGGCTATTACTATAAAAGTCTTGTACGTCACTAGCGGCTATTACCATAAAAGTCTTGTACGTCACTAGCGGCTATTACTATAAAAGTCTTGTACGTCACTAGCGGCTATTACCATAAAAGTCTTGTACGTCACTAGCGGCTATTACCATAAAAGTCTTGTACGTCACTAGCGGCTATTACTATAAAAGTCTTGTACGTCACTAGCGGCTATTACCATAAAAGTCTTGTACGTCACTAGCGGCTATTACTATAAAAGTCATGTACGTCACTAGCGGCTATTACCATAAAAGTCTTGTACGTCACTAGCGGCTATTACTATAAAATTCTTGTACGTCACTAGCGGCTATTACCATAAAAGTCTTGTACGTCACTAGCGGCTATTACCATAAAAGTCTTGTACGTCACTAGCGGCTATTACCATAAAAGCCTTGTACGTCACTAGCGGCTATTACTATAAAAGTCTTGTACGTCACTAGCGGCTATTACTATAAAAGCCTTGTACGTCACTAGCGGCTATTACTACAAAAGTCTTGTACGTCACTAGCGGCTATTACTACAAAAGTCTTGTACGTCACTAGCGGCTATTACTATAAAAGCCTTGTACGTTACAGGTATTATATAGAACAGTGATTTAAATTTATCCATATGCCCGATTTTTCATCAAGTGAATATCAACATTATAATGAACTGGTTTTCATTACAATTGACAGAGACCAATTAACTGAAGCCTTCATCCAGCAGGTTACAGTACATTGTGTTTACTGTTTAATGCTGGTAAGGCATTATCTGCATTACACTGTGGGAGAACATGCAGTGGTGCGCGGTAACACAGTACAGTGCGTACTGCTATGCTCAAGCGCTTACTGTCTGACCTTGAGCACGGCAGCAACACTCAAGTGCTTACTGTCTGATCATAAACACGGCAACAACGCTTAAGCGCCCAATGAGTGACCATGAATTCAGATGCAATGCGCAAGTGCTTAATGAGTGACCATGAACTCAGATGCAACGCTCAAGGACTTAATGAGTGACCATGAACACGACAAATTGAATGCATTAGGAAGTGATGTGGTGGAGGCTGACTCCATACACAGCTTTAAGTGTAGATATGATAGAGCCCAGTGGGCTCTATCATATCACCTGTACATTAGTTGATTGACCACTGAGAGGCGGGACCAAAGAGCCAGAGCTCAACCCCCGCAAGCACAACTCGGTAAGTACACGCACACACACACACACAATCATGGAGAGATAAATTGGGAATCAAGGAATCCCCATGAAGGGGACGAAACGTGGGGAGCAAAACTAGTAGATGTTATAGACAGGAATTTCCTAACACAACATGTGAAGGAAGACACAAGGGAAAGAGGAGGAGATGCACCGAGCCTATTAGACCTGATTTTCACCCAGAACTTAGAAGATATCGAGAATTTAGAGCATGAAATACCTCTAGGGGCCAGTGACCATTGTGTCCTAGTCTCTAACTACATGATGGAATTCAAACTTATGACCATGGGACAAGAGATCTGGGAAAGGAGAGTTGACTACAGGAAAGGGGACTATAAGAGGATAAGGGACTATCTGGGTGAAGTGCAGTGGGAGGAAGAAATTAGAGGAAAAACAGTCCAAGATATGATGGACCTAGTCATACAGAAATGCCAGGAGGCCGAAGAGAGATTTATACCAACAGTAAAGGGAAAAAATAAGAAGGAATATAATAACCCATGGTTTAATAGACAGTGTCAGGAAGCAAAAATGGCCAGCAGGCGGGAGTGGAGGAAGTACAGAAGACAAAGGACAGAGGACAACAGGATCAGATACAACAGAGCTAGGAACGATTACATTAACATAAGACGAACATCGGAAAGGGACTATGAGAACGATATTGCAATCAAAGCGAAAAAACAACCAAAGTTACTACACAGTCTATAAGAAGAAAAATGTCGGTGAACGACCAAGTGACAAGGCTTAGGAAGACAGAGGGGGCATATAATGAAAGTGACAAGGAAATCTGCGAGGCACTGAATGCCAGTTTCCATGGAGTGTTCACTACCGAGCCTGAGCAGCTCCCATTGTTGGAAGGGGTTACCCTAGATGAAAGACTATCAGATATAGAGATGACAGCAGAGGAGGTAATGAAACAGTTGACAACTCTAGATGCAACTAAAGCAGTTGGACCAGACAAAGTATCACCATGGATACTAAAAGAAGCTGCACAGGCCCTCAATGTGCCTCTGGCAATGATCATTAATGAGTCATTTATGTCAGGAGAATTGCCCAGTTGCTGGAAGAAGGCAAATGTCGTGCCGATCTTCAAGAAAGATGATAGGGAAGAGGCACTTAACTATAGACCTGTATCACTGACAAGCATCCCCTGTAAAATACTGGAAAGAATAATTAGGCTACGACTGGTTGCACACCTGGAGAACATTAGGTTTGTGAACAAACATCAACATGGGTTCTGGACAGGGAAATCGTGCCTAACAAACCTTCTGGAATTCTATGATAAAATAACGAGGATAAGACAGGACAGAGATGGTTGGGCAGACTGAATATTTTTGGACTGCCAAAAAGCCTTTGATACAGTACCGCACATGAGACTGCTGTTCAAGCTCGAGAGGCAGGCAGGGGTGGGGGGAAAGGTCCTAGCATGGATAAGGAACTACCTAACAGGAAGGAGCCAAAGAGTTACGGTAAGGGGCGAGAAGTCGGACTGGCGAACAGTAACAAGTGGAGTACCACAAGGATCGGTGCTGGGACCAATTCTATTTCTTGTATATGTTAACGACATGTTTACAGGCGTAGAGTCCTACATGTCGATGTTTGCGGATGACGCAAAGTTGATGAGAAGAGTTGTGACAGATGAGGATTGCAGGATCCTCCAAGAGGACCTGAACAGGTTGCAGAGATGGTCAGAGAAATGGCTACTGGAATTCAACACGAGCAAATGTAAAGTTATGGAAATAGGACTAGGAGATAGGAGACCAAAGGGACAGTACACAATGAAGGGGAACAGCCTACCTGTGACGACGCGTGAAAGAGACCTGGGGGTGGACGTAACACCTAATCTATCTCCTGAGGCACATATAAATAGGATAACGACAGCAGCATACTCTACACTGGCAAAAGTTAGAACATCATTCAGAAACCTAAGTAAGGAGGCATTTAGGGTGCTTTACACTGTCTACGTGAGGCCAGTCTTAGAGTATGCCGCCTCATCATGGAGTCCCCATCTGAAGAAGCATATAATGAAACTGGAAAAGGTTCAGAGGTTTGCAATGAGACTCGTCCCAGAGCTACGAGGGATGGGGTATGAGGAGCGCCTGAGGGAACTGTGCCTTACGACACTAGAAAGAAGAAGGGAGAGGGGGAACATGATAGGAACGTATAAGATACTCAGAGGAATTGACAGAGTGGACATAGACGAAATTGTCACACGGAATAGTAACAGAACGAGGGGACATGGATGGAAGCTTGAAACTTAGATGAGTCACAGAGATGTTAAGAAGTTTTCTTTTAGCGTGAGAGTAGTGGGAAAATGGAATGCACTTCAGGAACAGGTTGTGGAAGCAAATACTATTCATAATTTTAAAACCAGGTATGATAGGAAATGGGACAGGAGTCATTGCTGTAAACAACCGATGCTCGAAAGGCGGGATCCAAGAATCAATGCTCGATCCTGCAGACACAACTAGGTGAGTACATCTGTTATGTATGTGTGTCCTCACAAAATGTTATGAGGAAAGGCTGCAGGAAATGCACCTTACGACACTGGAAGACAGAAGAGTAAGGGGGGACATGATCACAACCTACAAAATCCTCAGGGGAATCGACTGGGTAAACAAGGATGAACTATTCAACACTGGAGGGACGCGAACAAGGGGACACAGGTGGAAGCTGAGTACCCAAATGAGCCACAGAGACGTTAGAAAGAACTTTTTCAGTGTGAGAGTAGTTAGTAAATGGAATGCACTGGGAAGTGATGTGGTGGAGGCTGACTCCATACACATTTTCAAATGTAGATATGATAGAGCCCAGTAGGCTCAGGAATCTGTACACCAGTTGATTGACGGTTGAGAGGCGGGACCAAAGAGCCAAAGCTCAACCCCTGCAAGCACAATTAGGTGAGTACATCTCCTTCTCCCTCACCCACCACCTGACCACCTGACCTGAAGTGACAATTTCTGCCTCCCCTCCCATACAATCTCCCTCCTCCCCCCACCCCACCCCCTCTCTCTCTCATCCTCTCTGTTCTCTTTTCTCTCTGTCTCTCTGTCTCTCTCTCGATCTATCTCTATCTTGCTCTCTCTGCCCCCTCCCTGCATCCCCCCCTGCCTAACCATATCAAAACATATCAGGGAAAGGGACAAAATGGTGGGAGGACACAACAGGGACACAGGGTATAGTCAAAATGACCAAATGAAGGAAATGTTAAACCAAGTTCTGGAGGAATTCAGGAGGGAGATGCATGAAATGAGGATTACAATTAACAACCAGCAAAGTGAGCTGACATCAGCAAGGTAGGAGATCAAATGCCTCACAACGAAAAATAACGAGGCCGAGCATCAGATTATCATCCAAAGGGAAGGTGGGAATGTTGCACTGGAAGGAAATGCCTCTATACCTGAAACATTTGCAGAAAGACTGAGTAAGAGCTCAGAAACAATGGACACAGTGAGGGAGGTAGCCATGCAAGCAGCTACCTCACAGGAAGCAGCATGGTGCACCAGTCAGCTGCTGGAGAGAAAAAGATCAGTGGTAGTTGTTGGCATCAAAGAACATGAAGGATCCAATAGGCAGGAATGGAATAGCAAGGATAGAGAGGCAGTACATTGGCTACTGAAGGGGTTACAAATAGAAGGGGATGAAAAAAAACATTAAGAAGGTTTTCAGGTTGGGCTGGTACAACAAGGATAGAAACCGACTGGTGAAGGTGGTGTTTACAAATGAGGCCACCAAAGAGGTTATTTTAGAAAGGAAGAGTCGTCTGCAGTAAGTGGAGGAATACAAGAAAGTATTCCTGCAGAGGGACAGGACGAAGGAGGAGAGAGCCAGGGCAGCAGAGGCAAGGAGGAAGCGCAGGGAGAGAGGAATAAACCAGGAAATTGCAGCCCCCAACACAACAGTCCCAGAGATAAGAGGGGAACCTGCAACCAGCATCCCAGCAGCACCAGAGGGGAGGGTAACCCCACCACTCCCCTCTGCATAGAAACCCTCCCCCATTCCCACTATGCCCCCCCCCTCCTGCCTTCCCCCCTTGTCCCCCCCTCCCCCTTCATCCAATACCCCTCCCTATCCCTCCTCCACCCTTTACCCCGTATCCTCCATGTTCCCCCTATCTCCTTAACCTACACCCTACCTGTCCCCCCTTCCCTTGCACCCCCACCCCAACCCCAAAATCCTCTGAGACCCTGCAAACCACCTCACAGATCTTCTCACCCAGGGAACAGCTTTTCCCACCAGCAGAATGCTCGTCAAGAAGGGGACTAGAAAATGGACAGAAGAAAGTGAGCTTCAAGGCAATGTACACTAACATAGATGGGATTACAAATAAAACAAGTGAACTTGGAGAATGGGCACTAGAAGAATACCCAGACCTAATAGCACTCACAGAAACAAAGTTAACGAAAACCATAACAAACGCAGTGTTTCCACAGGACTACTATGTAGTGAAGAAAGAGAGAGAGAAGGGAGAGGAGGAGGTGGTGTAGCTTTGCTGATAAGAAATGGTTGGAGCTTTGAAGAGATGGTTAATCACAACTGTAAAGGTTTCAGTGACTACATATCAGGCATCATAGTAACTGGAGGACAGAAAATTATAGTTGTAGTCATATATAACCCCTCACCGAACGACAGAAGACCTAGACAGGAATATGATAGAAACAACATGGCCACCATCAATATAATAGAGAGAGCAGCTTCTGTGGCTAGCAGGAATGGATCCAGAATACTAATCATTGAAGACTTCAACCATGGGAAGATAGATTGGGGGAACAGAGACCCACATGGAGGACCAGACACATGGAGAGCTAAGCTGCTGGACGTGGCAACAAGAAACTTTCTCAGTCAACACGTCAAGGGATGAGAGGAGAGGACGAACCAGCCTTGCTTGATCTGATATTTACCCTAAATGAGTCGGATATAAGGGAAATTAAGTTGGAAGCCCCTCTGGGAATGAGTGATCATAGTGTATTGAGCTTTGAGTACCTGATTGAGCTAGGAATTATCTCTACCAAAAAAAAACTGGGAAACAAAGGGCTGGCGTACCGAAAGGGAAACTATGAGGAGATGAATAAATTCCTAAGGGATATACAATGGGACACAGAACTCAGAACCAAGTCCGTACAAGACATGATGGATTATGTCACCCAAAAGTGTCAGGAGGCAGTAAACAGGTTTATCCCGACCCAAAGGGAAAAATCCGAGAAGCAAAAGAAGAATCCATGGTTTAACAGGGCATGTATGGAAGCAACGGTACTGAATAAAAGGGCGTGGAGGAACTTCCGAAATAACAGAACACCAGAAAGCAGAAAGAGATACCAGTGAACCAGGAATGAGTATGTTAGGGTGAGAAGAGAAGCAGAGAAAAATTATGAAAATGATATAGCAAACAAAGCCAAGACCGAACCAAAGCTACTCCACTGTCACATCAGGAGGAAAACAACAGTGAAAGAACAGGTAATGAAACTTAGAACAGGCGAGGACATGTATACAGAAAATGACAGAGAGGTGTGTGAAGAACTGAACAAGAGGTTCCAGGAGGTCTTCACAATAGAACAAGGTGAGGTCACTGTGCTAGGAGAAAGGGAAGTAAACCAGGCGGCCTTGGAAGGGTCCGAAATTACGAGAAAGGAGGTTATGAGACACCTGCTAGATCTGGATGTTAGAAAGGCTGTTGGTCCAGACGGGATATCACCATGGGTACTGAAAGAGTGTGCAGAGGCACTTTGCTTGCACCTCTCTACACACACACACACACACACACACACACAGGGGCCTCGTAGCCTGGTGGATAGCATGCAGGATTCGTAATTCTGTGGCGCGGGTTCGATTCCCGCACGAGGCAGAAACAAATGGGCAAAGTTTCTTTCACCCTGAATGCCCCTGTTACCTAGCAGTAAATAGGTACCTGGGAGTTAGTCAACTGTCACGGGCTGCTTCCAGGGGTGTGTGTGTGTGTGGTGTGGAAAAAAATAAAAAAAAAGTACTTGGTAAATAGTTGATTGACAGTTTAGAGGCTGGCCGAAAGAGCAAAGCTCAACCCCCACAAACACATCTATGTGAACTAGGTGAATACACACACACACACACACTCCTCAGACTGACGCCCAGGGGACCAACCTCCAGGTACCAGGAGATGTAGCAATGGCAGGGACCCCTACAATGGGTGCCACCTTTGCTGAAATGGAGCAATGTCCACAGTCAAGGAACTTGTAATGAAAGCAGTAACCTCACATGAGGCAGCTAGATGCACGAGCCAGTTACAAGAAAGGAAAAGAGCTGTAGTAGTGATAGGTGTTAAAGAACAAGAAGGTTCAACAAGGGAAGAATGGAGGTCTAAGGACAAAGCTGCAGTGGCAGGGATACTAAAGGAGATAGGTCTGGAAGGGGCTGAAACAGACATAGAAAAGTTTTTTCGGATTGGCCAGTACAACAAAGACAAAGACCGGTTGATCAAGGTAGTGCTCAAAAACGAGTGCATGAAAGAGGATATCCTATCAAAAAAGAACAAACTGAGATATGTAACGAATTATAGACAGGTATTCCTTTAGAGGGACAGGAAAGAGATAATACAGGCAGCAGATGCAAGGAAAAGGCGCAGGCAGAGGGAAGGGGGCCAGGGAACCTCAACCCCCAATCCAGCAATCTCAGTGGGGGGTGTGGATCCCCAACCCAGCAACTCGGGAACCCCAGAGGGGACTGCAACATCCCAACTCACCACCCTATAGGTGGGGAGTTCCACCATTCCACCCTCCCTCCCTACCCCATTCCCTCCCACCTCCTGGTCTTCCTCCTGCCCCAAGCCTGCCCAGACACGAACTAAGTCCTCCATTCCCCACCCCAGTTCTAAGCCATCCTTTCCCTGCCCCTCCTTCCCCTTACCCCCACCTCCCTCAGAATCCCTCGTAACTACCCCACAGGAGGATGAGCCTACCCAAGCAGCAATGCACATGGAAAAGCTTCCTGCACTAGTGGGGAGGGAGGGTGAAAATGGATATAGGAAAGTAAGCTTCAAGGTAATGTACTCAAACGTCGATGGGGTTACCAACAAAGCAAGTGATCTGGCAGAAAGGGCGCAGGAAGAAAACCCAGATGTAATAGGACTCACAGAAACAAAATTGTCAGGAGTCATAACAAATGCTGTGTTTCCAAAGGACTTTTATATAGTAAAGATAGAGAGAGATAGGAGAGGAGAAGGAGGAGTGGCTCTGCTGATAAGGAAGGACTGGAGCTTTGAAGAGATGGAAATTCCGGGCTGCGACGGATTCAGAGATTACATAACAGGAACTATGACAATGGGTGGACCTAAGGTAATAGTGGCAGTCATTTACAACCCTCTATTAAATGATAGAAGACCCAGACAAGAGTTCGATAGAAACAACATGGCTACCATTAACATAATAGAGACAGCACCTTCAGTTGCCTGCAGGAATGGATCCAGACTCTTAAACATAGGCGATTTCAACCATGGAAAAATAGACTGGGAAAATGGGGACCCACATGGAGGTGAAGACACAGGAAGATCTAAACTATTGGAAGTGAGTACAAGGAACTTTCTGAGCCAACATGTCATGGGACCCACAAGAATGAGAGGAAATGATGAACCAGCTAGACTCGACCTGGTATTTACCTTAAATGTCTCGGAAATAAAAGAAGTCAAATATGAAGCCCCAATAGGAATAAGTGACCACAGTGTATTGATATTTGAGTATCTGGTAGAAGTAGGGATAACCTATCCAAGGATGGGATTGGAAGGAAAAAGACTAAATTACCGAAGAGGAAAATATGACGAGATGAGTAACTTCCTAATGAGAATACCATGGGAAACAGAACTCAGAGAAAAGACTGTACAGGATATGATGGATTATGTCACTAAGAAGTGTCAGGAGGCTGCAGACAGGTTTAACCCAGTCCAAAAAGGGAAAAATGAAAAGCAACAGAAGAATCCGTGGTTCAACCAGGAATGTGCGGCAGGGAAGCAACTCAGTAAAAGAACAAGGCGAAACTACAGGAACAACAGAACACCAGAGAGCAGTGAGAAATACCAGAGGGCCAGAAATGAGTACATCAGAGTGAGGAGAGAAGCAAAGAGACAGTATGAAAATGACATCGCGAGTAAAGCTAAGACCCAACCAAAACTGCTTCACAGCCACATCAGGAGGAAAACAGCAGTGAAGGAACACGTGATGAAACTGAGAAATGGGGAGAACAGATACACAGAGAACGACAAAGAGGTGTGTGAAGAACCCAACAAGTGATTCCAGGTCTTCACAATAGAACAAGGAGAGGTCCCTGCACTAAATGAGGAGGCAAACCGAACAACCTTGGAGGAATTTTACCTCACCAGTGATGAGGTCAAAAAGAATCTGTTGGAGCTGAATGTGTCAAAGGCTGTTGGGCATGACAGAATCTCACCGTGGATTCTAAAAGAAAGTGCAGAAGAACTAAGTGTGCCACTCTCTATGGTGTATAACAGGTCACTGGAAATGGGAGACCTTCCGGAAAGCTGGAAGACAGCTAACGTAGTCCCAATTTACAAAAAGGGTGGCAGGCAAGAGACACTGAACTACAGGCCAGTTTCCCTAACTTGTATACCATGCAAGGTGATGGAGAAGATAGTGAGGAAAAGGCTCATAGAACATCTGGAGGAAAACAGCTTTGTAACACACCACCAGCATGGGTTCAGACATAGTAAATCGTGCCTCAGAGGCCTAATAGAATTCTATGACCAAGAAACACAAATTAGGCAGGAAAGAGAAGGGTGGGCAGACTGCGTTTTCTTGGACTGTCACAAAGCCTTTGACACAGTAAGTCACAAAAGGCTGTAACAAAAGTTGGAGCAGCAGGCAGGAGTAAAAGGTAAGGTGCTCCAGTGGATAAGGGAGTAACTAAGCAATAGGAAACAGCGAGTAACGGTGAGGGGGAAGGCATCAGAGAGGCGAGATGTCACCAACGGGGATCCACAGGGCTCTGTATCCGGACCCATCCTGTTTCTAGTATATGTAAACGACCTTCCAGAGGCTATAGACTCATTCCTCTCAATGTTTGCTGATGATGCCAAAATTATGAGAAGGATCAAAACAGATGAAGATAGACAGAGACTACAGGACGACCTGGACAAACTGGAGGAATGGTCTGGAAAATGGCTGCTAAAGTTCAACTCAGGAAAGTGTAAAGTATTGAAATTAGGCAAAGGGAACAAAAGGCTGAACACAAGGTACCATCTGGGAGATGAAATCCTGCATGAGTCATATAGAGAGAATGATCTGGGGGTCGATATCACACACAACCTGTCCCTAGAGACCCACATCAAAAGGATATCATCAGCGGCATATGCTAGACTGGCCAATATAAGAACTGCATTTAGAAACTTGTGTAAGGAATCGTTCATGACCCTGTATACCACTTTTGTAAGACCAATCCTGGAGTATGCAGCTCCAGCCTGGAGTCCATAGATTCAGAGGTATGTCACCAGACTGGTCACGGAACTGAGAGGAATGAGTTACGAGGCAAGGCTAAGGGAGTTGAACCTCACAACCCCGGAAAACAGAAGAGTAAGGGGAGACATGATAACCACCTACAAAATTCTCAGGGGAATTGACAGAGTGGACAAAGACAAATTCTTTAGCACGGGTGGAACACGAACAAGGGACACAGGTGGAAACTTAGTACTCAGATGAGCCACAGAAGTTAGAAAGAATTTTTTCAGTGTCAGGATAGTTAACAAATGGAATGCATTAAATAGTGTTGTGGTGGAGGCAGACTCCATACACAGTTTCAAATGTAGATATGATAGAGCCCAGTAGGCTCAGGAATCTGTACACCAGTTGATTGACAGTTGAGAGGCGGGACCAAAGAGCCAGAGCTCCACCCCCGCAAGCACAACTAGGTGAGTACACACACACACACACACACACACACATATATGTGTATGACATATGTGTATGACAAGAGTATGACAAAAACAACATGGCAGTTAACACTATAATTGAGAAGGCAGCATCTGCTGCCTGTAGAAATAGATCCCATCTGCTCATAATGAGAGACTTCAATCACAGAAAGATAGACTGGGAGAACATGGAACCGCATGGAGGAGAAGATACATGAAGTTCCATACTAATGGAGGTGGCGACAACTTTCTAAGCCAACATGTCAAGGAACCCACTAGGATGAGAGGAAATGATGAACTAGCGAGACTCGACGTAGTCTTCATTGTGAACGACTCTGATATAAGGGAAATCGGCTATGAGGCCCCAGTAGGAGTAAGCGACCACAGTGTACTGGCGTTTGAGTATCTGGTTGAAGAAGGGTTATTGAACTCGAGGAGGGATACTGAAAACAAAAAACTGGCATTCTGAAAGTGAAACTATGAGGAGTTAAGAAAATTTCTAACAGATATAACATGGAAAACAGCTCAGGGAAAAGACGGCCCAAGACATGATGGACTTCATCACACACAAGTGCAAGGTAGCAGCAAATTTTCTTCTCTCTTTCCGTTTCATTAGGTACTTCATCTCCTATTCTGTATCTTGTGTCTGGCCTTCTGTTTCAACCACCTAGTTTCATTACTTTGCATTTATTCGGGTTAAACTTTAGCAGCCATTGGTTGGACCATTCATTCAGTTTGTCTAGGACATTCAGAGATGGCAAGTCCTTCTTCATAGGGCTAATTGAATTCTACGACCAGACAACAGAAGTTTGTCCCAGTCCAAAAGGAAAGCAATGAAATGACGATGAGAAACCCATGGTTTAATCAGAGATGCAGGCTAGCTAAGCAGCAAAGTAAAAGGGCATGGAGAAACTATGGGAATAACAGGATACTTGAGAGCAGAGAAAGATACCAGAGTGCCAGGAATGAATATGTCAGGATGAGAAGAGAGGCAGAAAGACAATACAAAAATTTTATCGCTAACAAGGCAAAGACTCAACCTAAATTGCTGCACAGCCACATCAGGCGAAAAACAACAGTAAAGGAACAGGTAATGAATATAAGGATAGGGGCAGAAGGATTCACTACAAACGACAAGGAAGTGTGTGAGGAACTGAATAAGAAATTCCAGGAGCTCTGCACCTTAGAGCAAAGAGAGATTCCAGAGATAAGAGAGGGAATAGTTAACCAGGAACCAATATAAGAGTTTGAGATTACCAGTTTGGGAAGTAAAGAAGTGTTTACTAGAGTTGGATGTGACAAAGGCTATATGCCCAGATGGAATCTCCCCTTGGATACTAAGGGAAGGAGCAGAGGCACCTTGCCTGCCACTCTCCATAGTGTATAACAAATCACTGGCAACAGGGGAACTGCCAGAAATTTGAAAGGCAGCTAATGTAGTTCCAATATACAAGAAAAGGGATAGGCAGGAGGCACTGAACTACAGGCCAGTGTCCTTTACCTGCATACCATGCAAGCAGATGGAGAAGATTGTGCGAAGCAAGCTAGTGGAATATCTGGAGCGAAAAAAACTTTGTAACACAGCATCAACATGGGTTTAGAGATGGCAAGTCCTGCCTCACAGGGCTAATTGAATTCTACAACCAGGCAACAAAACTCAGGCAAGAAAGAAAGGGGTGGGCAGACTGCATATTTTTGGATTGTCAAAAAGCCTTTGATACAGTACCACACAAAAGGCTAGTGAAAATGGTGGAGATGCAGGCTGGAGTGAAAGGGAAGGTTCTTCGTTGGATAAGGGAGTACCTAAGCAACAGAAGACAACGAGTCACTGCGAGGGGTGAGGTCTCGGATTGGCGTGACGTCACAAGTGGAGTCCCGCAGGGGTCAGTCCTTGGACCAATACTGTTTCTGATATATGTAAATGATCTCCCACAGGGTATAGAATCGTTTCTCTCAATGTTTGCTGATGATGCAAAAATTATGAGGAGGACTGAAACAGAGGATGATAGTAGGAGGCTACAGAACGTCCTAGACAGACTGAATGAATGGTTCAACAAATGGCTGCTAAAGTTTAACCCGAGTAAATGCAAAGTAATGAAACTAGGCGGTGGAAACAGGAGGCCAGACATAAGATACAGAATAGGAGATGAAGTACTTAATGAAAAGGAAAGAGAGAAAGATATAGGAATTGATATCACACCAAACCTCTCCTGAAGCCCACACAAAAAGAATTACGTCTGCGGCATATGCGAGGCTGGCTAACATCAGAACAGCGTTCAGGAACCTGTGTAAGGAATCTTTTAGAATCTTGTACACCACATCCATTAGACCAATCCTAGAGTATGCGGCTCCATCATGGAGCCCGTACCCTGTCAAGCACAAGACGAAGCTGGAAAAGGTTCAAAGGTATGCTACTAGACTAGTCCTAGAACTAAGAGGCATGAGTTATGAGGAAAGGCTGCGGGAAATGCACCTTACGACACTGGAAGACAGATGAGTAAAAGTGGACATGATCACAACCTACAAAATCCTCAGGAGAATCGACCTGGTAAACAAGGATGAACTATTCAACACTGGAGGGACGCGAACAAGGGGACACAGGTGGAAGCTGAGTACCCAAATGAGCCACAGAGACATTAGAAAGAACTTTTTCAGTGTCAGAGTAGTTAGTAAATGGAATGCACTAGGCAGTGATGTGGTGGAGGCTGACTCCGTACACAGTTTCAAATGTAGATATGATAGAGCCCAGTAGGCTCAGGAATCTGTACACCAGTTGATTGACAGTTGAGAGGCGGGACCAAAGAGCCAGAGCTCAACCCCCGCAAGCACAATTAGGTAAGTACACACACACACACACACATAATGAGTGCCGTTGACTCCCTCTAAGAAGGACTCGGGAGTGTGGTGGTGATAAGCTTCAGCACCCGGGGAGCCTGTAGCAGCCCCCTGCGCAGAGCAATCTTGCCAGGGGATCTACGTCTCCTGCAGGGAGAGAGAACCACCGTCTCCCTCTGATTTATACACCAGTCCTGCATTAATTTTGTCCAAAGTGACGGAATGGGACGCTGGCGTTCTGGCCTAGAGTCCCAGCAGCGTCACCACACACCTCCGCCACCACCACAACCACCACAACCACCACCACACACCTCCACCACCACAACCATCACCACACACCACCACCATCACACACCTCCACGACCACCACAACCATCACCACACACCTCCACCACAACCACAACCACCATCACACACCTCCACCTCCACCACCACTATAACCATCATCACACACCTCCACCACCACCAAAACCATCATCACACACCTCCACCACCACCATACCCATCACCACCACCACCATTACATCTACAGCCACCATCGTTACCACCACCATTACCTAACCACCACCACCCACTAGGCACGACGGACTCGCAATCAATATCCGCTTTTAAGGTGGCGTTAGACTTTTACCATGCCCCTGGCCTTTGTGGCCATTTCACTGCTTTTCCTAAAGTTATACAAACTTTAAAAAACATAAATCGGAATTCGTTTCGTAGTAGCTGTAATGTTTAATAGCTCTAATATATTACTAATCATTATTAATGATCACAGCGAGTGAATAAGTAAGTAATTATCAAAAGAAGGCACCAAACCGGGAAGGCTATGTAGCACCATCAAATGCGCAGAATAATCAGAGGGAGCTAAATATCACCAAGGAGGCCAATACGAGAACAAAAACGCATAAGGCGAACGATATTAAAAGTATCCGAGTCACCAAGAATTCTATTGAGGGACAGGTGACCGTGAGTGGAGGTCGGAAAGCAAGACACACGTTCGTCCTGGAAGTCAGGACATTCAAGAAGGACATGCACAACCGTAAGAGGGACAATGCAACTAGGACAATAAGGAGCAGGGCGGCGCTCCATCAAGTACACCGTGGGTTAAGCGAATATGGCCAATACGCAACCTCGCCAAAGCCGTTTCCCATCGCCGGTTACGGTGGTAGGAGGACGGTCATGAGGAAACACAACATTTAAGAGAACGTAGTTTGCTACCAGTAACAGACGACCAAGAAGTCTGCCAACGGGTAAGGACGGAGGAATGGATAACCGGGTAAAAGTCGGAATATGGAATACCTTTACGAGAGACGGGACAAGAGCGAACAGCTTCCTTGGCGGCAGCATCCGCACGCTCATTTAAAGACACACCAATATGGCTGGGAATCCAAAAAAATTCAACCGACTTAAATTTACTGTGAACAAGAAACAGCCAATGCTGGATCTCGACAACTACTGGATGAACCGGATTAAAGGACCCGAGAGCCATGAGGGCACTACGAGAGTCAACAACAACTACAAAGGAAGACTGACAACGAGAAAGCAGGAGACGAAGAGCATAGAGAATAGAATAAAGCTCCGCTGTGAAGATGCTAGTCTCCGGAGGTAAGCGACACATATAAGTGCGATCAGGAAAAACAACATAGTAGCCAACACCGTCCACAGACTTAGAACCATCGGTGAAGTCAGAAACGGAGCGAGAGTGAGAAGAAAAGTGCTCAAGGAAAAGCCGTTTTAGGACCGTAGGAGGGGTAAAAGCTTTAGTGATACGGGTCAAGGAAGTACAAAACCGCGGAAGAGGGACTCTCCACGGGGGCAAAGAAGGAGCAACACGAGGAGAAACATTAGAAATATGAACGGAAAGAGAATCCTGTAGGCGAGATAACCAGACAGAAAGAGGGAGGTGGTGAAGAGGAACAGGAACCACAAGAGGGGTAAAAGTTAAAGCACGACAGAGGAGAGAGGAAGGATGTTGTAAGGACCGCGCAAGATAGCGAAGACAGTAGCGATCACGGCGATCTTGGAGAGACAGGAAGCCAGTGTCAACATACAAGCTAAGGACGGGAGTCGAACGAAAGGCACTAGACCTAAGGCGCAACCCAGTATGATGCAAAGCATCAAGACGGCGAAGAGTAAGTAAGTAATTATCAAAAGAAGGCACCAAACCGGGAAGGCTACGTAGCACCATCAAATACGCAAAATAATCAGAGGGCGCTAAATATCACCAAGGATGCCAATACGAGAACAAAAACGCATAAGGCGAACGATATCAAAAGTATCCGAGTCACCAAGAATTCTATCGAGGGACAGGTGACCGCGAGGGGCGGTCGGAAAGCAAGACACACGCTCGTCCTGGAAGTCAGGACATTCAAGAAGGACATGCACGACCGTAAGAGGGACAATGCAACTAGGACAATAAGGAGCAGGGCGGCGCTCCATCAAGTGACCATGGGTTAAGCGAGTATGGCCAATACGCAACCTCGCCAGAGCTGTTTCCCACCGCCGGTTTCGGTGGAAGGAGGACGGCCACGAGGAAACACAACATTTAAGAGTACGTAGCTTGTTACCAGTAACAGACAACCAAGAAGCCTGCCAAAGGGTAAGGACTGAGGAATGGATAACCGGGTAAAAGTCGGAATACGGAATGCCTTTACGAGAGATGGGACAAGAGCGGACAGCTTCCTTAGCGGCAGCATCCGCACGCTCATTTAAAGACACACCAATATGGCTGGGAACCCAACAAAACTCAACCGACTTAAATTTACTGTGAACGAGAAACAGCCAATGCTGGATCTCGACAACTACTGGATGAACCGGATTAAAGGACCCGAGAGCCATGAGGGCACTACGAGAGTCAACAACAACTACAAAGGAAGACTGACAACGAGAAAGCAGGAGACGAAGAGCATAGAGAATAGAATAAAGCTCCGCTGTGAAGATGCTAGTCTCCGGAGGTAAGCGACACATATAAGTGCTATCAGGAAAAACAACATAGTAGCCAACACCGTCCACAGACTTAGAACCATCGGTGAAGTCAGAAACGGAGCGAGAGTGAGAAGAAAAGTGCTCAAGGAAAAGCCGTTTTAGGACCGTAGGAGGGGTAAAAGCTTTAGTGATACGGGTCAAGGAAGTACAAAACCGCGGAAGAGGGACTCTCCACGGGGGCAAAGAAGGAGCAACACGAGGAGAAACATTAGAAATATGAACGGGAAGAGAATCCTGTAGGCGAGATAACCAGACAGAAAGAGGGAGGTGGTGAAGAGGAACAGGAACCACAAGAGGGGTAAAAGTTAAAGCACGACAGAGGAGAGAGGAAGGATGTTGTAAGGACCGCGCAAGATAGCGAAGACAGTAGCGATCACGGCGATCTTGGAGAGACAGGAAGCCAGTGTCAACATACAAGCTAAGGACGGGAGTCGAACGAAAGGCACTAGACCTGAGGCGCAACCCAGTATGATGCAAAGCATCAAGACGGCGA
The DNA here is from genome assembly GCF_040958095.1 of Procambarus clarkii. NCBI lineage: Eukaryota > Metazoa > Arthropoda > Malacostraca > Decapoda > Cambaridae > Procambarus > Procambarus clarkii. The sequence continues at coordinate 6,459,350 of NC_091205.1, read as the reverse complement.
AGAGTAAGTAAGTAATTATCAAAAGAAGGCACCAAACCGGGAAGGCTACGTAGCACCATCAAATACGCAAAATAATCAGAGGGCGCTAAATATCACTAAGGATGCCAATACGAGAACAAAAACGCATAAGGCGAACGATATCAAAAGTATCCGAGTCACCAAGAATTCTATCGAGGGACAGGTGACCGCGAGGGGCGGTCGGAAAGCAAGACACACGCTCGTCCTGGAAGTCAGGACATTCAAGAAGGACATGCACGACCGTAAGAGGGACAATGCAACTAGGACAATAAGGAGCAGGGCGGCGCTCCATCAAGTGACCATGGGTTAAGCGAGTATGGCCAATACGCAACCTCGCCAGAGCTGTTTCCCACTGCCGGTTTCGGTGGAAGGAGGACGGCCACGAGGAAACACAACATTTAAGAGTACGTAGCTTGTTACCAGTAACAGACAACCAAGAAGCCTGCCAACGGGTAAGGACTGAGGAATGGATAACCGGGTAAAAGTCGGAATACGGAATGCCTTTACGAGAGATGGGACAAGAGCGGACAGCTTCCTTAGCGGCAGCATCCGCACGCTCATTTAAAGACACACCAATATGGCTGGGAACCCAACAAAACTCAACCGACTTAAATTTACTGTGAACGAGAAACAGCCAATGCTGGATCTCGACAACTACTGGATGAACCGGATTAAAGGACCCGAGAGCCATGAGGGCACTACGAGAGTCAACAACAACTACAAAGGAAGACTGACAACGAGAAAGCAGGAGACGAAGAGCATAGAGAATAGAATAAAGCTCCGCTGTGAAGATGCTAGTCTCCGGAGGTAAGCGACACATATAAGTGCGATCAGGAAAAACAACATAGTAGCCAACACCGTCCACAGACTTAGAACCATCGGTGAAGTCAGAAACGGAGCGAGAGTGAGAAGAAAAGTGCTCAAGGAAAAGCCGTTTTAGGACCGTAGGAGGGGTAAAAGCTTTAGTGATACGGGTCAAGGAAGTACAAAACCGCGGAAGAGGGACTCTCCACGGGGGCAAAGAAGGAGCAACACGAGGAGAAACATTAGAAATATGAACGGAAAGAGAATCCTGTAGGCGAGATAACCAGACAGAAAGAGGGAGGTGGTGAAGAGGAACAGGAACCACAAGAGGGGTAAAAGTTAAAGCACGACAGAGGAGAGAGGAAGGATGTTGTAAGGACCGCGCAAGATAGCGAAGACAGTAGCGATCACGGCGATCTTGGAGAGACAGGAAGCCAGTGTCAACATACAAGCTAAGGACGGGAGTCGAACGAAAGGCACTAGACCTGAGGCGCAACCCAGTATGATGCAAAGCATCAAGACGGCGAAGAGTAAGTAAGTAATTATCAAAAGAAGGCACCAAACCGGGAAGGCTACGTAGCACCATCAAATACGCAAAATAATCAGAGGGCGCTAAATATCACTAAGGATGCCAATACGAGAACAAAAACGCATAAGGCGAACGATATCAAAAGTATCCGAGTCACTAAGAATTCTATCGAGGGACAGGTGACCGCGAGGGGCGGTCGGAAAGCATGACACACGCTCGTCCTGGAAGTCAGGACATTCAAGAAGGACATGCACGACCGTAAGAGGGACAATGCAACTAGGACAATAAGGAGCAGGGCGGCGCTCCATCAAGTGACCATGGGTTAAGCGAGTATGGCCAATACGCAACCTCGCCAGAGCTGTTTCCCACTGTCGGTTTCGGTGGAAGGAGGACGGCCACGAGGAAACACAACATTTAAGAGTACGTAGCTTGTTACCAGTAACAGACAACCAAGAAGCCTGCCAACGGGTAAGGACTGAGGAATGGATAACCGGGTAAAAGTCGGAATACGGAATGCCTTTACGAGAGATGGGACAAGAGCGGACAGCTTCCTTAGCAGCAGCATCCGCACGCTCATTTAAAGACACACCAATATGGCTGGGAACCCAACAAAACTCAACCGACTTAAATTTACTGTGAACGAGAAACAGCCAATGCTGGATCTCGACAACTACTGGATGAACCGGATTAAAGGACCCGATAGCCATGAGGGCACTACGAGAGTCAACAACAACCACAAATGAAGACTGACAACGAGAAAGCAGGAGACGAAGAGCATAGAGAATAGCATAAAGTTCCGCTGTAAAGATGCTAGTCTCCGGAGGCAAGCGACACATATAAGTGCGATCAGGAAAAACAACAGAGTAGCCAACACCGTCCGTTGACTTAGACCCATCGGTGAAGACAAACGGAGCGGGAGTGAGAAGAAAAGTGCTCGAGGAAAAGGCGTTTTAGAACCGTAGGAGGGGTAAAAGCTTTAGTGATACGGGTCAAGGAAGTACAAAACCGCGGAAGAGGGACCCTCCACGGGGGCAAAGAAGGAACAACACGAGGAGAAACATCAGAAATACGAACGGAGAGAGAATCCTGTAGGCGAGATAACCGGACAGAAAGAGGGAGGTGGTGAAGAGGAACAGGAACCGCAGGAGGGGTAAAAGTTAAAGCACGACAGAGGCGAGAGGAAGGATGTTGCAAGGACCGCGCAAGATAGCGAAGACAGTAGCGATCACGGCGGTCCTGGAGAGACAGGAAGCCAGTGTCAACATACAAGCTAAGGATGGGAGTCGAACGAAAGGCACCAGAACTGAGGCGCAACCCAGTATGGTGCAAAGCATCAAGACGGCGAAGAGTAGAAGGAGAAGCAGACGAGTAAGCAGGGCAACCATAATCGAGCTTAGACAGGACGAGAGAGGAATGTAAAGCAAGGAGAGTGCGCCTATCTGCCCCCCAAGAAGTATGGGATAAGACCCGAAGGAGGGTAAGGGCCTTAGAGCACTCAACACGGAGGTAAGAGATATGGGGAGACCAAGTCAAACGAGTGACAAGGAATAACCCCAAAAGCTTCGCGGAATCTTTGTACTCAAGGGGATGACCATAAAGTGACAAAGAGGGACGAAGAACAACCCGTTTCCGCGTAAAAGTCATGGCACGAGTCTTAGAAGTAGAGAACTTGAAGCCATGACCTGTGGCCCAAGACGACACGGCATCAATTGCAAGTTGAAGCCGGCGTTGAAGGAGAGGCGAATCATCACCCTGACAACAAAGGGTAAGATCATCGACATAGAGAGCGGAGAAGACACCAGAAGAAAGAGAGGAAAGAAGACCATTGAGGGCAACCAGAAAAAGAGTAGTGCTCAGAACACTACCCTGGGGCACACCTTCGTATTGCTGAAAAGAGGGAGAGAGAGCGGTACCAAGGCGCACCCGAAAGGAACGACGAGAGAGGAAGCTGCGGAGAAAGAGAGGGAGATGACCACGAAGGCCAAAAGAATGAAGTTGAGATAGGATATGATAACGCCAAGTGGTGTCGTAAGCCTTTTCTAGGTCAAAAAGGACGGCAACAACGGAGGTCTTCGCAGCAAAAGCAGTACGAATATAGACCTCCAAGTTCACCAGGACATCTGTCGTGCTGCGGCACTTGTGGAAACCAAATTGAGAAGGGGAGAGGAGGTGATGGTGTTCCAGGAACCACATCAGACGAACGTTAACCATACGTTCAAAGAGTTTGCAGACACAACTTGTGAGAGCAATAGGGCGAAAGTCCTTAGGGGAAGTACCCAGAGACCCCGGTTTGCGAACAGGGAGGACAACGGCATCGAACCAGTCCTCAGGGACTGACGACGACTCCCAGATCCGATTATACAGACTCAGTAAATACTGAGACGTGCTCGGAGGGAGATGGCGAAGCATCTCATAATGAATACCATCGGAGCCCGCCGCCGTAGAACCGCCGAGGGCCAGGGCAGAACGAAGTTCAGAGAGAGAGAAGGGATCATTATAGGGAAGCTGAAGATGAGTGCAGAAATCTAAAGGACGAGACTCAAGGAAAGGTTTACGAAGAAGGAAAGATTGGGGAAGATGAAGACCAGAGCTAACAGAAGAAAAGTGGGAACCCAGTTCGGAAGCGACCTGCAACGGGTCCGCCACAAGAGTATCATGGAGGTGAAGGACAGGTGAAACATCGGGAACGAACTTACCCGCTATCTTGCGGATACGCTTCCAGATCTGGGCCAGAGGGGTCTCGGACGTAATTGTTGAGACATAAGATGCCCAACATTCACGTCTAGCCGTACGGATGGCCCTACGGGCCACCGCACTTGCTTTCCGAAAGAAAAGAAAAGAATCGGTCGTCTGCCTACGGCGGTGCCTCTTCCAGGCTGCACGCTTACAGCGGACAGCCCGAGCACAGTCCGCATTCCACCAGGGAACGCACTTCCGTGGACCCCGAGAGGAAGAGCGAGGAATAGAGCGGAGGGCAGCGTTGAAGACAGTGTCATGAAAAAGGAGGAGAGCGCGAGGGAGAGGCAGAAGGGAGAGGTCAGAGAGAGCAGCACTGAGGGTAAATAGGGTCCAGTCTGCCTTAGCAAACTGCCACCTAGGGAAAGAGAGGGAAGGGCGAAAAGAGAAAAAGGAAACAAGGATGGGGAAATGATCACTTCCATGGAGGTCATCAAGAACCTGCCACGTGAAATCTAAGTAAAGAGAAGAAGAGCAGAGAGAAAGATCAAGACAAGAAAGGGTGCGAGTCCGAGAGTCCAAATGAGTGGGCTCACCAGAATTCAGAAGAGACAGGGAAGAAGAGAGGAGAAACGGCTCAAGGAGGCGACCCCGGGTATTCGTCAGAACATCACCCCAAAGAGAATGACGACAATTGAAGTCACCCAGCAGGAGCACAGGCTCCGGCAAGGAGTCTAGGAGGTGTTTCAAATCAGGAAGAGAGAGCGGGACACTCGGGGGGAGATAAATGGAACAAACTGTGTACCATTTCCCCACAAAGATACGAGCAGCAGAACAATGGAGAGGCGAAGGAAAAAGTAAAGGAACAAAGGGAACATCAGCCCGAATCAAGAGAGCAGAAGAATTAGAAGCCCCAGCAATGGCTGGGGGGTGGGGAGAGAAAGGAATAGCCACGAAAACGACCAGGACGAGCACCAAGCATTGGCTCCTGGAGACAGACACAAAGGGGCGAAAACCGCGAAATCAGAAGTTGGAGTTCGAGGAAATTGGCGTAATAACCTCGAACGTTCCATTGAAGAATGGACAACGACGAGAAGAGAAAGGACAAAAACAGAGAACAAGGAAGAAACAAAGGCGAAAGAGCAACAGAGTACGTTAAAGAATATCAGGGTCGGGATCAGGGTCAGCAAAGTCAGGGTTAGGGGGCATGGGTAAACTGAGCAAAGACGGAGGGAAGGAAGCGGGAGAACAGACCAGAAGTGGGCGGGCGGGGTCCGAAGGAGGAGGAGGAAGAGGAGGAGACAATGGAGAGGAGCAGTTAAGGACAGCAGCAGGAAAAGAGGGAGTAGAAAGAGGGGAGCGCACCTCAGCAAGAGCAGCAACCGAAAGGGAAGCAGGGGCCAAAGACACCTCCATAGCAGGAACAGGGGGCGCAATCACTGAAATGGGAGGGGAAGGAGCAACAGAGCCAGAAGTAGGGGCTGAGGAAGAAAGCGAAGCCTTCTTACCCGCCGGGGAGGAGGAAGGAGAGGAGCCAGGCTTACGCTTCTGACTTAAAGAGACCGGTGTCCCAGTAACTACGTACTGGCAACGGATTCCAGTGTCTCAATAGGAGAAGCCGAACGAGAGCACACACGACGGCCGTTAGGAGAGCGATGGACATCCGCCTGCATCAACAGGCGGTGGGGAGAGCTGATAGATGGAGGAAGAGGATGGGAAGGAGGATCGGAGGGAGAAGACACAGGAGACATGACAGACTGGGTAGAAAGAAGGGGAACCCCAGACAGAGGACCAGGAGGGGGACCCCTCGGGACAGAACGCAAAGGAACAGAGGAGGGGGCAGTGGGCATATCAGGGTCCAAGGCCCGGAAACGGTTGTGAGTCTGAAGAAGGAGGGAAGGACGAGGAGAGGAAGAAAGCAACACGCGAGCATAAGAGACATTAGCATAAGGCGGGAGCCGGCGAACCTGGCGCCTCGCCTCAGGAAAAGATAAACGCTCCCGGTGCTTCAAGTTGAGGACGGCTGCCTCAAGCTTGTAATGGATACAGGCAGGGAGAAGGTAGGATGGGCCTCACCGCAGTTGAGGCAGCGAGCTTGGGGAGAAGTGCACTCCGACATAGAGTGACCTTCACCCCCACAAAGGACAGAGAGAGACAGTCCCAGAGCAGCGGAGGGCATCATGCCCAAACCTCCAGCACTTGTTACAAAGTCGAGGAGAAGGAATATACTACTGGACAGAGCACCTAGCACCAGCAAGAATGACAGAAGATGGAAGGGTCCTACCATCAAAGGTGATCTTCACTACACGAAGGGGTTGACGGCGACGACCACGAGGGGGACGAGTAAACGAGTCAACTTGGAGGACAGAATGGCCTTGGGCATCAAGGATATTTCGAATATCATCGTGGCAATCCTGCAGATTCCGAACACCGGTTGCAACATGGGGTGGGAGGAGAATAGTGCCAACACTGGCATTCATCCGAACTTTCTTGGAGACCCAAACAGGGATCTCGCCAAGGCAAGATAAGGTAGCCAAGCGGGAAGCTGCATCCTGAGAAGGAGCAGCAACGACAACGTGTACCGAGACGAGTGGGGTTGAAGGTAACCGACGCATCCACAGAATCTACAAGATGCCGATGGAGGGAGAAATCGTCAGGAGGCGCAGAATCAAGAGGGAGGAGATCAAAGTATTTGGCCCATGAAGCGGGACCAAACAAGGCCTGATACGCATCAGCACGGGAAGGAATCGAGCGAGTGCGGCCGGGGCGCGAACGGCGTTGAGAACCCCCAGAGAGAGAGAGGGGTCAAAAGGCGCAGTAGTCACAACTAGAGACTTAGCCGCACCAGGGGACAAAGTGGAGGCTCAACCCAACCACAGAGGAGGGAGGGGAGCTGGGGGAAGAAGTCAGGATGGTCAAAGGAGGAGCAAGGTCGGGGCCCAACGCAGCGGAGGCTACAGAGCCCGGTCTTCCAAGACAGGCCGACTCGGGGGCTTGGTCGCCCACCCCACGAGCCCGAGAGAGTACATCAGAAACATTCAACGACATAGGTACGAAGAGTGATAAATTCATCCATGAATGTGCCCCCATACCCACCATGGAGCCACAATTAGAGGCAGGACACCCAACAGGAAGCTATCGCCGATCATGCCGGGGCCCCCTAGGGGTGCGTCGTTAGTATACGCCCCACAAACGCCACCTTAAGAACTGTCAGTCCGTCGAGATCGGGTTCAGCGACGAAAGGGGGATTGACAATAATTCTACGGGTGCAAGAGTATCCTCCTCAAGCACCCGGGCATCAAAATAGAAGAAGGCCAAAGAAATAATCCAAAACAAGCAAAAGGTCGGCAGGAAACGACAAGCAGATAGGAGAAGAGGGGGGACAAAACGAAACATAATGAAAAGGAAAAGCGATCCGACACAATTAGAGAAGACAGCAGCAGGAGTGCAAGGCCATAAAAGGACAGAGGACTGTCCCATGGAGCATCACACTCCGGCAGCTGGCCACGAAGCCCCCTCACGACGCCAACGAGCCGGATGGGAAAGGTGCAGCGAGTGAACAGCTTTTAGCTTAGCCATGCCATTAATTTATTTCATGTCTCTAGATTTTACACAGTATTTTTTTTTTTTGCCTTAATAAGTAATTGATTTAATTAAACACATATTTTCAAGATATTTTTGTCTAGTTCTATGTGAACTCTCTGTGTTCAGGTGAACATCATGTGCACTCTCTGTGTTCAGGTGAACATCATGTGCACTCTCCCTGTTCAGGTGATCATCATGTGCACTCTGTGTTCAGGTGATCATCATGTGCACCCTCTGTGTTCAGGTGATCATTATGTGCACTCTCTGTGTTCAGGTGATCATCATGTGCACTCTGTGTTCAGGTGATCATCATGTGCACTCTCTGTGTTCATTTGATCATCATGTGCACTCTCTGTGTTCAGGTGATCATTATGTGCACTCTCTGTGTTCAGGTGATCATCATGTGCAGTCTCTGTGTTCAGGTGAGCATCATGTGCACTCTCTGTGTTCAGGTGATCATCATGTGCACTCTCTGTGTTCAGGTGATCATCATGTGCACTCTCTGTGTTCAGGTGATCATCATGTGCACTCTCTGTGTTCAGGTGATCATCATGTGCAGTCTCTGTGTTCAGGTGAGCATCATGTGCACTCTCTGTGTTCAGGTGATCATTATGTGCACTCTCTGTGTTCAGGTGATCATCATGTGCACTCTCTGTGTTCAGGTGATCATCATGTGCAGTCTCTGTGTTCAGGGTTTGTTTATCAGTTTGTCTCCATATACAATCGAAGTAGTGCCTTTCTGTAGACTCTCTGACAGTAAACCAAGTTCATGCAACGTGTCACACATTAGAGATAAATCCAATAGAAACGGTTCTGAAGTAACCTTTTTCAAATGACCATCATAGGTTTCTATATTACTTCCAAATCTTGTTTCATCTTTCACTACTTTTCAAGATGAAAACAAGGTGCTTCATAATGTGTCCACACTGCTGAAACTGTTCGAAACGAACAGGCCACCCATCTCGTGCTCAGAACACGGCCTATTTTGCAAATCTGGTGTTCAAGTTGCGAGGCACATTCAAATAGCATGTTTTAATTTAGAGGTGATCTACTATAAACTTAGTACGCTTTGTCTATAAATGCTTGAAATTTATTAATTCCATGAACTTCTCTCTGAATCACCTACTGTAAGTTCTAATTTGTGATTAAGTAAGTAATTATCAAAAGAAGGCACCAAACCGGGAAGGCTATGTAGCACCATCAAATACGCAAAATAATCAGAGGGCGCTAAATATCACCAAGGATGCCAATACGAGAACATAAACGCATGAGGCGAACGATATCAAAAGTATCCGAGTCACCAAATTTGTGATTAAGACAGTGCTAGATTATTATATCAGGTTAATGTTCCTTGAGAATTGTTGCAACGCCAGATTTGACACCAAACATGACACTTGCCCCATCACTAGCAAATGCTAAAAGGTTCTGTTTCAAATATTAGTCATCAACCCCATGATAATTGAAACAGCTCAATTGACACCTAGCAATAGTTGCTGCTTTCTGATCAGGTAGTTCAATTAGTTTTAAGAATATGAACTGGGGATTACCTTCCTTATCACTTTCACATTTAAAGTAAACTATCATGGTTGTTTTAATGCTCAGGCTTGTTGATTCATCAATGAGAACATAAATTTTGCCATTTATCTGCTTGATATTCTGGTAAATTATATTTTTCATATTAATGGCTATGTTAGTAATTATCCCTGTGGTACTAATGCAGGAAAGCAGTCCCATTCCAATGTCAACACCATTTTGCTTTTGTAGTTCAAGTTAACCAAAGTTATCAGACTATGGTCTGTCATTCTGAGCTGAATAATATGCAAAGCACAAAATCGAACAAGTGGTCTTTAGATGCGAAGCCTTCATGGCAACACATAATTTTCCAAGAGCATCTTCCTTAGCTACATTTTCAATACGTAAAGCAACAGTGTGGGTTTTCCATAGTTTATGATCATCAATTTGTTTTCTGGGAGACTTCCAGCGTGTACGTCGATCTGCTCCATTATAGAATACTTGGTACATCTGCCACTCATTTGATAGTCTTAAACCCTTTGAAGCGAAAAGTGTTACATTTCTTATGTTTGCACATCAACCCGTCCTCTTAAAAATAACGTCACTTTTCGCTCGTATGCGCGCTATTGCCAAATTTGGACGTAATTTGAAATGAAATCGACTCACAAAAGTGACGTACTGTTCTGTTTTCTGTTTGAGTTGTCCGGCTTATTCGGCAAGCTTAGAAAAGGAAACTTTCCATTAACGTTTTTCACACAGTTTTGAAACTTTATGAGAATTTCCTGCCCACCTAACCTATCAGAGGACACTTAACTTACTGTTGTTGACCAAAAAAATCCCCAATATATTTTCTTTTTTTTTTCATTTTCAAATCACGCCCATATACGGCCATACGGGCAAACGGCCAAAGCGACTACCTTTTTAAGAGGACAGGTTGTATATAATTTACACCCAAGTTTATCATCGCTGAAGTCTAACCATGGATAGGTTTCCTTTTTCTTCCACATTTCTTCAGTCCTAACACCTGAACAGGGATACAAGTTAAACTTAGAGGTACCATTAGTTTCCGAATTGCACATGACCCCAGTTTGAAATTTTTAACTAAAAGCAGTCGAAGCACAACTTTTGCCTCTTTCACTGTTATCGTTATCAGTCTCCTGTACGTTATTCTTCTTACACTCTTCATTTTGTTTACTAAAGAAGGAAGTTAACATTGTTTGCTTAGAAGCCATGATGGGGTTGTTTGTGTGAACAAATACTTCTGTATTAGAGAGAACTTCACGGACCACTTGCCACTTTACTAGTGCCACTGACACACAGAAGCATAGTTGCCAACTCAGTATTTCACACGACGCTAGAACCTCCCCAAAAAGCACTAAATTATGTAAAGATGTGTGCAGCAGTTTTAAGGTTTTAACTGCATTGTATTTAATACCAAAACATACTATTGTATGAATAAAGAACACCTCTCTAATGAACTACTGTTAGAGCCATGAATATTATTACTGAATATTCGTATCCAAAGCGATAGGTTGACTACTGTGTTACCAGATTCGTATCAGTACAATTCAGTCTGTTTAATTTTTAAATATATACAAATTTCAATATTATTGAATCTTTAAAAAAAGACGAAATACTATAACATTATTATCTTATTAATGATGTAATACAAATATTTTCCTGACACAATCAACAATCACCCACAAGCCATCACCTCCCTTTTCCCTCATCCTCTCTCCCTTTTCACTCATACTCTCTCCCTTTCCTCTCATCCTCTCTCCCTTTCCCTTCATACTCTCTTTCTTTCTCCCATTCCATCATCCACTTGCAGAGGTTTCGTAACGGCGCTCCTGCGAGCTCTGGTAGCACTATGTCTGAATAAAGGGGTGTCTTGGGTGTGAGTGTGGGGTAGTACCTATGACAGGGTTGCACCTTGGGTGGTATGTGTGCTTTGGTCCCCCACCTGCACTCACGTGTGGCTCCCACCTGTGGCTCCCACCTGCACTCACCTGTGGCTCCCACCGGCACTCACCTGTGGCTCCCACCGGCACTCACCTGTGGCTCCCACCTGCACTCACCTGTGGCTCCCACCTGCACTCACCTGTGGCTCCCACCTGCACTCACCTGTGGCTCCCACCTGCACTCACCTGTGGCTCCCACCTGCACTCACCTGTGGCTCCCACCGGCACTCACCTGTGGCTCCCACCTGCACTCACCTGTGGCTCCCATCTGCATTCACCTGTGGCTCCCACCTGCACTCACCTGTAGCTCCCACCTGCACTCACCTGTGGCTCCCACCTGCACTCACCTATGGCTCCCACCTGCACTCACCTGTAGCTCCTACCTGCACTCACCTGTGGCTCCCTCCTGCACTCACCTGTGGCTCCCACCTGCACTCACCTGTGGCTCCCTCCTGCACTCACCTGTGGCTCCCACCTGCACTCACCTGTAGCTCCCACCTGCACTCACCTGTGGCTCCCACCTGCTCTCACATGTGGCTCCCACCTGCACTTACCTGTGGCTCCCACCTGCACTCACCTGTGGCTCCCACCTGCACTCACCTGTGGCTCCCTCCTGCACTCACCTGTGGCTCCCACCTGCACTCACCTGTGGCTCCCACCTGCACTCACCTGTGGCTCCCACCGGCACTCACCTGTGGCTCCCACCGGCACTCACCTGTGGTTCAACGGCACTCACCTGTGGCTCCCACCGGCACTCACCTGTGGCTCCCACCGGCACTCACCTGTGGTTCAACGGCACTCACCTGTGGCTCCCACCGGCACTCACCTGTGGCTCCCACCTGCACTCACCTGTGGCTCCCTCTTGCACTCACCTGTGGCTCCCACCGGCACTCACCTGTGGCTCCCACCTGCACTCACCTGTGGCTCCCACCTGCACTCACCTGTGGCTCCCTCCTGCACTCACCTGTGGCTCCCACCTGTGGCTC
>NC_091205.1:6439779-6442279 GCF_040958095.1 Procambarus clarkii | reverse complement strand
GTGTGGACGTGTCGTTCGTGGCGCTCGCCAGTTCTACCCTAGTGGCTGTGTGAGGAGGGTGTCCGTGACGGCTTTGGGGGTGTTGTCCCCTGGATAGGCGTGGTAAGCCTGTTGAGACATGGGGTCTTACCGGCCTCCATTGAAGAGGACCTCGTCGGCTGGTCTGGCTTTTACGGTGCCAGTGGACCACTTGTTGGTTGGTGTTGCCCTGGTGGATGTTCTCCATGTGCAGTTGTCGGAATTGGTGGGCGTCCAGCTGCTGCAGGGGAACCGCACCGTGGTCAAGTTTCGCCATCAGGCTGCATTTCAGGGGTTTCTGGGGCGGTGTGACGGCCGTGTTTACCCTCTCCCTGATGCCGCCGGTTCTGTTAAGGTAGTGAACCTCAGCGTCGCCTTGACGTATGTGTCGGTGCGTGGTGCTTCCTTCGAGTTTAACGACGCTCTCCTAGCTGGTGTGTTTGGACGGTTTGGTACTATGCTAAGCATTCGTTGGGACAAGGAACTTGCAGGGCACTGTACTGGGATGCTTGACGGTTCCCGCACCCTGACCATGTCTCTGAAGAGTACTGTTCCGTCCTCTATGTCCGTGTTGGGTTACACGCTCCGTTGCCAGTATCATGGGCAACCGTACTGCACCTGTTACAGGCGTGGTAATGTGGGTCATCTTGCTGCAGCGTGCGACGTAGGAGCAACTGGCAGGGTGCATGTTTTCGTGAGGACGACTTTCCACCCCTTTTGACTTCGGACGCTTCTGAGGATGGAGTGGGTGCTGTGCCTGAGGCGCCTGATTGCTTGTCTACTGTTTTGCCTGTTGAGGCGGTTACTATGCCTTTTACGTGCAGTCTGTTACCTGCTGTGGTCCCGGAGGTAATTATTGCGCCGGAGTGTAAGACTGTTGGGCCGTCGCCCGCACTGCGTGTGGTGGATGTCCATGTCCCGCCCCCGTCTGTGGATGTGGTACCAGCTCCCGGAGACGCGGGGCCTGTTGTTTTGGAGGGGGACTTCGGCGGGAGGAGGTGCCTGCCGTGTCTGTGTGTGTTGGCGACTGTAGTTCTGCTCTTTCCATCCCTTTACAGAAGCGTGCAAGTCGGTGTTCTGACGCTTTTTCCCTGGATAATGCGGGCAGTGTGGGTGATGTGGCCTCTGTGGACTCCTCGGACGGTGCGGGTGTGGCCTGTGTGGATGTGAAGATGGTGGCTGTGCCTGCGGCGGGGCCTGCTGGGAGTGGTGTGGTGCGGCCTGTCTTGAAGCGTTCGCGGCGGGCTCGGAGTGTGTCTCCCCTTCGTGGTCTGCCTTGGGAGATGGTTGGGGAGTATGGTGATCTGGCGTCCCCCGCCGAGGATGATGGTGCTGTGAGGGGCTCCGAAGTTGCAACCTGTGCCCCCCTCCTGCGTCGCCTGCTGTTGGCTCTCCGCAGTGGGGGGGGGGTTGTCCCTGATGATCGGGACCTCGTCCTGATGTTGCGGAAAGATGTGCGCCGGGGAGGCCTCTGCTCCTGTGCCCTGTGGTGGGGACGATGCCGCGCCTGCATTCCCTGCGGTTCCCCCTCCTTCATTGCCCCGGTCTGGGGGTTAACCTCGTCCCGCCTGCTGGGGTTGTGCCCTGTGGGGTTCCGGTGTTGGGCCCTTATCGGAATGCCCGAGTGCTTCCGGTCCCGTGGTGCTCGTCCACTGTTTGGGTGTCGCGGGTGAAGGAGTTTGTGTATAGGGTGCCGGAAAAGATGTCTCAGCCGAGGCCACCGCCTGGTGGCCAGGTGCTCGATGACACATGGGTGATTTGGGAGGCGTACTGCTTGCGCTTTCCGATATACAAGTTCCCGGAGAAGTATTAGTTCACGTCTGATCAGCTGCCGCCGTGACCTCGTCACCCTGCTCTACGGTGCGGGAAGTCTCCCTCTAACGTCCCCCTCTCTTTTCGTCGCCACTCCTCTCTCTGCGACCTCCCAGCAAACAATTTTAGGTTGCCACAACATATCTGGAAAGTATTTGAAAGGATTGGAAACGTTTGTTTTATCGTATCAGATACGATATTGTGTGTGGACTTAAATAGGTTTCCAAAACTTATAACCAAAACCTACATATCTAACACTAATTTGAGATGTTGTGGCAACTTTACAATCCTAACATGAGTCATTCATAATCCATTCATATACCAATATGAATCTCTTATGAAAGGTTTGAGCCTATAATCTGAACCCTTTTCACATCTTTGTGTTTAAAGTTAAATTTCTTGAAATTAAATTATATTATTTTATATTATATTATTTTTATTATATTTTATATGATATTATTATTTTCAATTTAAATATTAAAACCAATTTAAGGGTAAAAAAATCTAATAATTTATATTTCATTTATTATTTACTAACAAATCAGGAAAAATACAAAACATATGCCCTATATATATATATATATATATATATATATATATATATATATATATATATATATATATATATATATATATATGTCGTACCTAGTAGCCAGAACGCACTTCTCAG